>NC_079438.1:5196696-5276696 GCF_903798145.1 Danio aesculapii | reverse complement strand
AAGACAAATTGTTCTTTGAGTAATTTTGTTATTTCAATTACATATAACCAATGCTATGCATGTACTGCAGTGTAGCAATGTAAACATCTGCCCCAAAATTTTCTGATGGCTGCATTGGGTTCACAGCAACCTTTAGTTGATTAAGTTCCACCAAGGTAAGTGGACAGTCAATTTCAGGAACCTGAATGCCAGAATTTGTGTCACTGTTGACAAGACCACTGCTTTCCCAGTCTATTTGTGGAATCTGTAGAATCTGATAGAAATTGTAAATTAGTTATTTGAAAAAATCTGAATAGAAAAAAAAGATAAAAGCAAGTGCCTACCTTGTCACAGTCTTCTGAATGGTACTGCTGCCCAAGTTGCCACAGCTGATTAGGAGAGAGGTTGCCCTCAGATGAAATGGGATGGTTGTCCCATCCATCTGTAAATGTATTGAGATGGGCCTGGAGACGTGGGATGAAGGCATAGTGACAGCAGAAAATGTGAAGACTGCTGGATAGATCAAGATGTCCATTCTCTTCCAGCTGGTGCATGCAGAACATGGTAAAAGTGGGAGGTAACTGCAGTAAACACATCCCGCCACAATCGCTCGATTCTGTTTTAAGCAAACGAGTAGAAAAAAAGGATTTCAAAATTACAAATGAATATTAGTGGTCAGCCCTAAAAATTAAAGCTCATGTAATTTAATCTCATATTTAGGAGAGGAAGGCTGCAAATTAAAGTTATTATAACTAATATAATATGTCTGGTAACATTTTGCATGCACACAATGTGCCATACTGTAATTGCAAAAACATTCTAATGTATAAACTGAACAACCGTATAATACAAACAAAGGTGAGTGATTAAAAACAACTATTATTGTCCTGGGTCTCTAGATTCCCTTAACCCCAGTAGACACCCTAAACGAACAGTGCATAAGGGTTAAATAAATAATGTAATATTAACCTCTGATTGTGAACACTTTTACCCGCGATAAAGCTACTTCTCCCTGTCCATTAAATATTATCATCAGAAAAACTGCCTTTCATAATTATTTGTGTTGAGCATATGCATTAGGCCAAATAAACAGATAACATATTAGTCTTTAATGATACAGATTTTTAGTCAAGTAAATAATAATACTAATAATAATAACAATGTAATCATTTGTTTTAAAACGATTTTGTAGATTGTTAAAAACTTACCCTCGGATTATTCGATACCGCCATCGCGACCATCAAAAACAGCGTGAGCTGCCCTGTGTGCTGACGTACAAAAACGTCCCATTTCATTGGCTGGCTCTAGCCAATCAACTGACTTTGCTGCTCTTTTACTGGTATGTACATATTCATCAATTTAATGTTATAAAAAGGTATCTTATTATAAAATAGTTTAAAAACTAAATAATAATAGTAAAATAATCGTACAAATTATTTTTTGCACCCACGTTGGCTGTTGCCATTCATTGGCCGAGCATCAGCCAATAAAACGGCTTTACCCGCGCCCCACCCCCTCTGGATCTTCAAGTCTCACAGGTAGTTCTGCAACAGGAATCTCGCGAAATGTGTTGCAAATGTTAGAGCTCGTGGATTTGCACATGTACAGATAAATCTGAGAGGTTGTGAGTGCCGACTTGTGCTTGTACAGTGAAACTGCAATACGTGCACAGGTAAATTGGAAGCACACACGTGTGTCTATCATTTTGTATTTGTGAATGACATTTTACAAATACACATCTATTAATCTGCAACTTCGAATTTAAAACACAAGTGTTTGGATTATTATGTGTGTGTGCAAATCGAAGGATTCAGCTGTTCACATCAGAGCTGTGAGTGTACATTTCAACCTACACATACAAATATTATTATCACAAGTGCTCACATTTACATTTGTAAGCTCTCAAGTAATGCTACTGATCTACCTTCAATATGGAGGCCCCCAGTGTGCCATTTTTGCGCTGTGCACCCCTGTAGTACAAGAGGAGGACCTTGGCCAAGGACAAGGTACTCGAGCAAAAAAGTGTAGGTCACGACTAGTTTGTTTGAGGTGCCTCCGAAGCGGACAGTGCACTTTACCTGCCTTTGTGTGCTACAGGTGGGAGAAGACCACGAAGAGACGTCTGCCCCGGTCCAATGCCATGAAGACGGTTCGGGTGAAACGCCAGTTCTGATTTTATTTTCACATTCAGCTGATTTGCATGGTTTTTTTTTGGTTTTGTTTGTTGATCAATAAATGTTTTCCTATTGAAAATGTAATCCTATTTGTTATGTCATTATTTTTCATTTGTTTTTTTCATTACAATACTGGACAGGGAAAAGAGTTTGAACTGAAGAAATGGTAAAAACAAACTTGCAAACCCTAAACAGAAAAACAAAACAGAAAACAATCTTAACTTTTAAACTTTTTTGGGTTTAATCACAACCTGTTATATATAAAATGTCTTGCAGTATTTATACTAAACTTTGCTTTTGGAAATAATTATGTTAAACAAATACAATATTTTATTCAGTTTCTCCATTTTAATTGTAAAAGAGAAAAAAAGCTAACTAAAGTATTTATGTCAGGTACAGAACTGTACAACAGTACAGTGGGTGGGCATGGGCTTGCTACTGTTGTCCTGACGGCGGTCTCCCTGGAAAATCGCTGGCGGTGTGCCACAGAACAAATGCTTCTATAAGGGAATATTTTTTTTTAATGGATGGCTTGCAGCTGGTGCGAAAAAAAAACAACAAAGATAAAAAACACAAAAAAAAATTAAGGCTTAGCAATTGGCAAAGGAATATATAGACCTATTAAAAAAAAACAAATGAGAAGGGTAGTCTGTATTCTGAAGTATATAGGCCTGCAGTCACTTAAGGCTGAGCGAATATAATTTTTAACAATAAAATATGCATTCCTTAAAATAAAAAATAAATTAGGCCTTTGAACAAATGATATTTATTTCATGTTTTTGTGTGTTATGTTTGGTATATGTTGTTAAAGCAGTCTGAGTCTTTATTAGGGGAAAAAACAAGAAATTTGCACAATGTTCGAGTTAGTGGAGGCGTCCGCCCTGCTTTAACACAAATATGGAAATATGTGAGTCATAATTATATTTATTATATTTATATATATTTATATATTTATATTATTATATTTATTATAAAATATGTTTACCTGTGGCTATATAATGCAGGGCTCCTTGTGGCCACAGATTCAACTGTAAAAAAGCATTAAGCTGCTGATAGGTTTGCGCTTTGGGCCATTTCTGCAGCTCTTTGAGAGCCAATAAAAGAGGCTTACATTGTCAACATTCCGTTGGCTCTAATTTTCATACGGAAGGCAGTGTTGCCTATAAATATTCACCTCCCGCACTGTTTACTCATATGTAGGCGGCAGAACACTGGTCTTGGTCCACTTCAAGTATTTGTTCAGCTTACAATGGCAGAGCGATGACCAGTGCTAAAGCTGAAGGTTGAAGAAGATGTGATGGAAGGCTTTACATACAATGTGTCGCCCAGTCCAAGTGAAACAGTCCTTTCTTCACCGCAATAATTCAGAGTGCCAAAAAGGAGTATCACAGAGTGGTGATGTTCGCACTGGAAAAGCAAGTGATATTCAACCAAGCCGAGTAAGCCCGGCTGCAAGAGAATGACCGTAGCTGAGGTCAAGGTGCTCGGTCCCGGGCAAAAGGTAGGAGTCTTGCCGCAGTTTGTTTGAGGCACCTGCCAAGCGGACAGCGCACTTAATCTGCCTTTTTGTTTTATAGGTGGGAGAAGTGCGCCCTCGGTTCAGCAAGATGGATCCATAAGCAGGGTGGTCAGCATGAACGGTGCTGACTATGAGCTGAAGGGGATGTGAGTCAGCGACATCACTGGTGAAATTAAGCTGACACTTTGGGACACCTATGTCAATGCAGCCGAGTGCTCCAGATCGTACGCCTTCAGAAATGTCGTGATGTGGGAGAGAGATGAGTGCATCTGCCTTACCACGGGTCCCTCCAGCACCATGGAGCAAATCGCTGACGTGGAGGAGAGCAGAGTGGAGGCAAAGGGCAGGTGGTCAGAGGCAAAATCAATGGTGCTTTTAAACGCCAACTTCAAGAGCATTAAAGTTACGATCCAGCGCTGCTGTTTCAGCTGCCACTTCAGGCAGGCGGAGTTCCATGAGATGTCCGACTATCAGAAGTTGAAGCAGGCGTAGCTGTCTTTCACCACAGTGTTCGGTGGGAAGGGAACGGTGGTCATGGAGGATGACACCAAAAAAGTCCTCTTGACTAATACGGTGCTGACCCGCTATCTCTGCGATGCTGTTAATCATTGTTCAATGACGCAAAGGCCAACGAGGACCACTTCCTAGCCACACCGGGGTTCTACCTGACCGTGAGCCTGGACGGATTCCGGTGCGGAGGACTAGTCTGATGGTCGCTTAGAAGCAGATCACGGCAAAGGGACGTTCGCCCAGCTCCGGTGCCATGAAGTCGGTTCGGGAGAAACGCCAGTTCTCTGATTTTGTTTTAACCTTCAAGCTGTTCTGCATGTTTTGTTTTTGTTTTGTTGTTGCTCACTAAATGTTTCCGTTTTGAAAATGTAATCGTATTTGTTATGTCTTGTTTTAGTATGCCCAAATTATTAGTATCTGAAATGTTTCAGCATACCAAAAATGTTCATTTGCAATTAAAAATTATCATATGCATTTGTTTATATCTTTTTCAACAAAGAAGGTCCATACTGACTCCAAAGGCAGATACTGATAAGATCAGGGCCTGGTGCGTGGACTTTGGGGGTTTTACGATGTGGTCACATGTTGATTGGTCAGTTTAAATGTCTCAGTATTTGGGCTTTATTCACATGGTCAAGAAAGATTCAAAATAGCTGGTAAACTTAGCTTTGCTTTTTTCCTGATCTGTTCTTTTTCTGCTCTGCAGTCTATCTTCTCTGCCTCTTTAAGGCCAACTTGCTCTCTTTGTCTCTCCCTCCCCCTGTCTCCTTCTACCTCTGGTAACTTTAATTTTACATTTAAGCTGGGTACAATTAATATCAGGTTTTATCATTGCATATTTTATCATTTTGGACAGTTATTTGTAACTAATTCAGTTGTAGCCATAGCAAGTTATTGTCATTAAACCATTTTATTTTCAAGTATTTGTGATTTACTTTTGATTTAACATCAACACTTAATTGCTCTATATTGCAATAAAATACAATCAGTCTGTCTGCTTTTATTGTACCTCCATTTGCTTAAATTGCGTGAAACAGAAATTACAAGACTGTAAATCTTGTCAATAGTTAAATTTGGTAAATTTCAGATTACCTCCTCAAGGATGGAAGGGCTAATTTCTAATGAAAGTGATGTATTGATCTTCATTAAACAGAAGAAAGGGAAAGCGCCAGGCCCACACAGTGTTTCACCAACCTGTCTGAGAACCTGCGCTGACCAGCTGGCTCCTATTTTTTCACAGATCTTCAATAGATCACTGGAACAGCGCAAAGTTCCATCCTGCTTTAAGCGCTCCACTATCGTCCCTATCCTGAAGAAGCCAAAGATCACAGAACTCAATGACTACAGACCTATTGCCTTAACATTTGTGGCCATGAAGTCATTCGAAAGACTGGTGCTAGCATATCTGAAAGACATCACTGGACCTCTGCTGGACCCCCTGCAGTTCGCCTATAGAGCAAACTGGTCTGTGGATGATGCAGTCAATGTGGGACTGCATTATACCCTACAACATCTGGACAAACCAGGGAAATATGCAAGGATTCTGTTTGTGGATTTCAGTTCTGCCTGTAACACCATCGTCCCATCACTGCTTGAGTACAAACTGGCCCAGCTCTCTGTTCCTAGCTCTGTCTGTCAATGGATCACCAGCTTTCTGACAGATAGACAACAGCTAGTCAGAATGGGCAAAATCACATCCGACAGCTGCACCATCAGCACTGGTGCCCCCCAGGGATGTGTTCTTTCTCCACTGCTCTTCTCCCTGTACACCAACGACTGCACTGCAAAAGACCCCTCCATCAAACTCATTAAGTTTGCAGACGACACTACTGTTATCGGCCTCAATCAGAACGGTGACGAGTCTGCATACAGACAGGAGGTGGAGCGGCTGGCGTTATGGTGCAGATACAACAACCTGGAGATGAACATGCTCAAAACAGTGGAGATGATAGTGGACTTTAGGAGAAACCCCCCTGCACTCTCCCCACTCACCATCATGAACAGCACTGTGGCTGCAATAGTCATTCAGGTTCCTGGGCACCACCATCTCTCAGGATCTAAAGTAAGACATTCACATAGACTCTATTGTGAAGAAAGCCCAGCAGAGACTGTACTTCCTTCGTCAGCTGAGGAAGTTCAACCTGCCACAGGAGCTGCTTGTACAGTTCTACTCAGCTGTCATCCAATCCGTCCTCTGCACTTCAATCACCGTCTGGTTCAGCTCAGCTGCCAAAACCAACCTCCATAGACTACAGCGAATAGTCCGGACTGCTGAACGAATCACTGACACTACCCTTCCTACACTTCAATAACTGTACTCTTCCAGAGTGAGTAAAAGGGCTCGCAAAATCACTCTGGACGCCTCACACCCAGCACACTTCCTGTTCGAACTTTTACCGACTGGTCAGTGCTTCAGAGCACCAAGCACAAAAACAGCCAGACACAGGAACAGTTTCTTTCCTCAGGCTATCTACCTTATGAACAGTTAAATATTCCCCTACTGTGCAATAAATATGTGCAATACTTTCTCATACGCACTTGTACACAGCACCTTATATCAATATGCAATGCAATACCTTCTCCATTCGCATTTGTACACAGCACCTTATAACCTGTATATTTATAACAAATCTGTACATACAATTCAACATCCAGATTTTTATTTTGAATAAATGCATCTCTGTTTAATGTTTATCATCTTTTTTTTTTTTTTTCATTTTTATTTTGTGTTGTCACTTGTCACTTGATGTACACTGGAAGCTTCTGTAGCCAAAACAAATTCCTTGTGTGTGTGTGAAGCACATTTTAAGTCATTCGGCAGTACTACAGTTCGAACCGCTGTGGTTTTAAAACCCATTCTTACAATCATATATCTTATTTGTTGTACATTCCAGTCTCCCCCACAAGTCAACACACCTGAGGCCTCCTTGGCTATAATAGTAAATGTTTTTTTGAGAAATGCTTTGTCTTTTTCAGGTGGTCTATATATATATTAACTAATGTAACTTCGTTTTGGTCGATAGTTCCTATAATTAGGTTATATCGTCCTTCTTTATCAGTAATCTTAGAAATTAATTGGAAGTTGATTTTATTTGAGATAAATGTCATTACTCCTTGTTTACGACTATTATTATATGAGGAAAAGAAAACCTTAAATCCCATTTTTTCTAATTTCTTATGTTCTGTATCAGAAAGATGTGTCTATTGCCAGAAGATTACTTTTCATTTTAGCCACGAGTTTGCTTCTTTTAATCAGAATTAGTAACCTATTAATATTCAAAGTAATTACTCTATATTCCTGTTTTTGCATATACTATAATCAGATGTTATTGCGAAGATCACGGTGACCAGAACAAGAAAAACACAAACATAAATATCTTGAACCACATAATAAAACATTACGAAAAAGGTCTCCAAACCTTGAAGTCTTAAAATAACTTCCTAATGTGAGGGGAAAGCCTTCCTTTTCTAAAGGGCCCCTTCCTTGCTGTGCCTATTGCACAAAAAATGTTAACGAATATATTCAGCGCCCATATCTGGCAATATTATATTCTTGTATTTCTGGCTAGGTTTTCAAGTTAAATATTTCTACTAATTATAGCAAGGGATTTTAGTTGTATAAATTAGAATCCCTTCATGTCTTCCTACCAGCATGTTACTCAATGACTTGAGTCTTGGTGTGCTCTAATCGTTCATCTTGTGTTGTTGGTCAGTTCGGTTAAATACCATTCTTCCTTCAAACAATTTAAATGTCCATCATCGGTGAATTAAGTCAAGAAGTTTTACCAGTCTCTCAGAGTTCTTTGTTAGGATCTGTCAGGTTTTACCCTTCTTTCAAATGGAGCTAGTGTTGTCCCTTTGAAATTCACATAGTTTTTCCCAGATCTTCACTTGATGTTTTTCCTTACTTTTCTTCCATGTCACTCCTTTTGCCAAGGTCTTTGTTTCACTTTCCCAGAGATCCCTTCAATAGTTTCTTCTTCGCTGTTTATCTGTCCTTTTTCTTTCAGATCTCTTGATGCCTCCGTCATTGAATTGTACACGACCGGGCCGTTTTCCAGAAAGATTCTACGTTTCGCTGGCGGTGGTGTTTGGAACTTAATCCCCTTTTCTTTCAGAATTTTTCTTATCGGAGCAAAAGCCTGTCTTTTCTGTTGGATCTCAGGTGGGTAGTCTTGGTCAAAGAAAATCCTTTTTTCGTTCTAGTGTATTACTTTCTTTCTCCATGCGGAGGACCATTTTTTTGTTTTGTATTCCAGGAAGAATACCACCACTGATCTAGGGTGGTGTCAGTGGGTGGTTTTGGTCCGAGTGCCCGGTAACACCTTTGGCTTTTAAGGTCCAATTTGTCGAGTGACAGTTCCATTTTGATAATCTTTCCACCAAGTCTTATTATTCTAATTAGGATATTATTCCCTTTGCTTCCTTCCGGGATTCCAAAAATCCGAATATTATTTCTACGTGATTCTAGATCTAACAGTTTCTCTTGTAAATTTTCTTGAATTTGGATGGTTTGATCGAGCATTTTTCATCTCAGCAATGTTCTCCTCCAATTCTCAAACTCGCTTCTCCACTTTGTTGAAATGGTCGTGCCCAACTGAGCCTGGTTTCTCTCAAGGTTTTTTTTCTTCACTTCCGCCTTTAGTGAAGTTTTTTTTCCCTCTCCGCTGTCGCCACTGGCTTGCATGTTTCGGGATCTGTAGAGCTGCGCATCGTTGGATTTGCTCTTCAGTATTTGGACTCTCAGTAGTGATTATTAAACCACACTGAACTGAGCTAAACTGAACTGAACTTAAACACTACAAACTGAACTACACTGTTCCTATTTACTGTGACCTTTTATGTGAAGCTGCTTTGACACAATCTACATTGTATCAGCGCTATACAAATAAAGGTGAATTGAATTGAATTGAATTGACCTGCCGTAGCATTTAGGTCCGTAATAAGGCCATCCAGATTTTGATTGACTTCTTGTTTAAAGTTACTTAGTTCCATTTTCACATGTTTTGCGAGAGAATCTTGGAAGGCGGTTAAATCACATTTAATATCTATCTAGAAAGCTTTGATGTCCGTATGTATTGCTGCAATGCTAGCTGACAGGCCATCAGCTATCCCGTCCGTCTCTAATTTTTATCTGTTGATTTCTCGTTTTTTTCAGGTCTCAATGGTTGTTTTTGTCCCCCTCTATGTTATTTAAATATGGTTTAGGTTATCATATATGATGTAAAAAGGAGGATTAAAACCAGTGTGTATGGGAGCGCTCTTTCTATGCTGCTACATGTGTCGACGCCATACCGGAAACCATCCTATGTGTTTCTTAAGCTGCCCCAAATTAGTGAAACTCTGTACACACTGATCATGTCTAGGGTTTCTCTCCAGTGTGAATCCTCTCATGTGTTTTCAGGGTTCTTAAGTGAGTAAACCTCTTACTGCACTGTGAACACTGGTTTTTCTCCAGTGTGAATCCTCTTGTGCCGTTTCAATTCTGCAGCTGTATTAAAAGTCTTCTCACATTCCAAGCACATATACTCTCTCGTGTGGATCTTTGTGTGTTTATTAAGGTGTGATGATTGGCTGAAACTCTTCCCACACT
This sequence comes from Danio aesculapii, assembly GCF_903798145.1. NCBI lineage: Eukaryota > Metazoa > Chordata > Actinopteri > Cypriniformes > Danionidae > Danio > Danio aesculapii. The sequence goes on along the minus strand of NC_079438.1, from coordinate 5,266,921 downwards.
GAGTGCATGTGAATGGTTTTTCCCTGGTGTGGATCTTCATGTGTCTATAAAGCGTTGATGATAAGCTGAAACTCTTCCCACACTGGTTGCATGTGAATGGTTTCTCTCCAGTGTGGATCATCATATGTTGATTAAGGTGTGATGAGTGGATGAAACTCCTCCCACACTGTGTGCATGAGAATAGTTTCTCTCCAGTGTGGATCCTCATGTGCTGATTAAGGTTTGATGAGCTGTTAAAACTCTTCCCACACTGAGTGCATGTGAATGGTTTCCCTCCAGTGTGGATACTCATGTGGTGATTAAGGGATGATGAGCGGATGAAACTCTTCCCACACTGAGTGCATGTGAATGGTTTCTCTCCAGTGTGAATCCTCATGTGGAGATTAAGGGATGATGAGCGGATGAAACTCTTCCCACACTGAGTGCATGTGAATGGTTTCTCTCCAGTGTGGATACTCATGTGTTTATTAAGGTTTGATGAGTGGCTGAAACTCTTCCCACACTGAGTGCATGTGAAGGGTTTCTCTCCAGTGTGGTTCCTCATGTGTAGATTAAGGGATGATGATTGGCTGAAACTCTTCCCACACTGAGTGCATGTGAATGGTTTCTCTCCAGTGTGGATCCTCATGTGAATCTTAAGTTTGCTTTTGTTTGCCAAACTCTTTCCACACTGAGTGCAGGTGAAACAATTCTTGTCTCTCTTTTTCAAAATACCATCAGTCTGTAAATGAGTTTTGTCCTCAACTTTGACATGATGTTCCTCCTCTTTTCTCCCCTCATTCTCTTCAATTAGGTCTGAAATAAATAAATAAACAATAGTTTTCATTAAGTCTTAAAACTCTCATCAAAAGCTGAAAAGTGAAAAGACACTGGAAACATTGGCTACACACACTATGTAAAATAAAACAGATCATATTTTGTTCGCTCCATTAACGTGTACACATTAAAGCAGATTCAATTCAATTCATCTTTATTTATCTAGTGCTTTTACAATGTAAATTGTGTCAAAGCTGCTTAACATAGGTCAGTCCAGTTTTCAGAGTTTCTTACATAATTGATTATAAAAGTCATTTTGGTCGTATTGATCAGACACAGATTTGAACGCTGTAAATGGCCTATTTTTATTCATATATATTCAAAATTACAACAAAATGTTTTTATAAAATTTGTAAAGCAGACAGGGAATACTTGTTCATTCTGCGCCTGACTGGTAAATGCATCAGAAAAAAAGTTCTGGGGTAACAGCTGAACAAACAGCTGAATATTTTCCTCACAGACATGAGACATGCCTGTACAGCATCTGCATAAAGTCTGGAATGTGCACCTTTACCCTTATGAGCTGTTGAGTCATTTTCATCCATTCAGGGGGATTTTGAGGCTTAATTTGGCCAAAACTTTCTCTGTTTCAGCAAACGGACTGATATTTGGGGACATCTTATTTTGACATATTCTGGGAAAATGCTTTGAAATAAATAAAAAAAAAAACTCAATACACTCTGGGCAAATTTAAAAAATAAGGAAATGGGTGAGAGTATAAAGGAAGAGGAGGAGAGTTGAAGAGGGCAGATTTCGGCTCTCTAAATCACGCACAGTGGAGTTCTACACAACCACTCTCTGCTGTATGGGAATGAGACTGCGCGCCACATCTGACAGGACCGAAGAAGCACGTGCACTTCCGGATATTATGCATAGCCAAACAAAGGTAAATGATGTGTGGGAGCGTAATGCCCTTGGTCACAGCAGCTAAAATACAGATGCAATGGGACCCCTGTTTAGTTTATTGGCGCGACCCGTGCCAGTGTTTTGAGCTGCTGTGACGCATTCTCCCCCATCTAGAGTCTCATCCAACCTGACCTCTCCCGGAAGCTTTGCGAGTCTCCCGCAAATTTATACCGGCCACGTGATCCTCCAAAATAAGTCAAAATACTCGGAAATCATGGCGACGAGAGTGAATGAGCAAGACAACAGATTGCAAGAGGCACAGCAAGTAAGCATTACATTTCTTCGGTTAAATAAATAGAGGGATTTGCACTCGCAATAACATTACTGCTGTGATGTTTTAATTACTGAGTGATCTGCTGTCATTAGTTGGAGACCAGCAAAATATTTGAATGGTCCTGCATGTATTTAGCCCTTTTTACATATATAACAACTGAAAGTTCTGTGTTTTTGACAATATTGCAAGTTCACTAAAAGCTGGCTGGAAATATTAGATAAATAAAACTTGAACATGAATATTTAAAGAGCCCATATTATACATGAAATAGGGTCATATTTATGTTGTAAGGGTCTCCAACAACAGTCTAATATGCATGCAAGGTCATAAAACACTTTGATGGTCTTATAATCTGCATTTATTTTTACCTAATTATCCCAACGACTCCCATATGAATCATTCAGCGATTCATTTGTTCCCAACCCCCTCCTCAGCGCGAAGCTAATCTGCGCTGATTGGACCGATGACAGCCTGCTGCGATTGGTCGACAGTGACAGGCTTCAGCACGAGACAGAGTGAAATGCCCAGCTGGTAATCAACTATATAAAAGTAGTCACAGTGCATACACGCTTCATAGTGTAAGGCTTTTTTCACACACACACACACACACACACACACACACACACACACACACACACACACACACACACACACACACACACACACACACACACACACATACTGGTACGGGTGGTTTATTGGGACTTTTTTCCCAAATAAGTACCATCATGGTATATGGGGACCCACATTTCCTTTTGTCTTACAGATTAGTAAGAAATATGAATCTTCTCCATATTGCATGGGCAATAATTCTGTCTACTCAGAATTTAATTATTGTGAAAGAGTCTGGAAATATTAAGACCTGACATCCTACAACAATGTGGGGACAGGGCAAAAGTGGGCGTTTCTGATTTAATCATGCATTATGAGGACAGCCATGAGTGTTACACACACACACTAACAACCCTGGATTATGAGCACAATCAGTGTTTAAGTGGACTTCACTTATACACACCAACACACATTACCAACACTGGATTATGGGCACAACTAGTATTTAACTGGACTTTACCCATACACACCAACACACATCACTCACACTGTATTATGAGGACAATTAGTGTTTAACTGGACTTCACTCACACACACACCAACACACATTACCAACACTGGATTATGGGCACAACTAGTATTTAACTGGACTTTACCCATACACACCAACACACATCACTCACACTGTATTATGAGGACAATTAGTGTTTAACTGGACTTCACTCATACACAGTCCAGTTAAATGGGTCCAATGATATATAGGTAGGTACTGATTGATTGAGAGAGAGAAAGAGAAAAAATCTGCACTGGAAATAACATCAAATCACTTTGTCTTAAATGCATTTATTTAACAAGGCTTTTAAAAAAGCCAACAATAATGACAACAGTCTTTGGGGTTCTGTCCCTTAAAGGGTTTAGCCGATGTTTACTCACCTTAATGCCATCCTAGATGTGTATGACATTTTTTATTTTCAAACACATTCAAAGTTAAAGAAAAAATTCCAGGCATTTAAAAAAAAAAAATTCCGGGAACTTAAAAACATTATAATGCACAAACAAAATATAGCACAAATATAAGGACTAAAAGTCAAACTATCCCATACGCGTCTGTGAGGTTAATATATGTCTTTTAAAGCAAATCGAGGGGTTTTTGTAACTGCCAACGGTTGTATGCTCTTTGTGAAGAGTCAAGTTGGCTGAGTTCTGAACATCCCTCTGATTCAGACTGTTCTTTGATAATTTTTTGATTCAGTTTGGTTTATCTGATTCTGTCCAGTCACCAACACCGATACGGCTGTTTCAGCAATTTGAGTTAAAATTTGTAAGAAATGTAATATTTTTGTTACAAAAACCCATTGATCCACCTCAAAAGATCTGTTAACCTCATGGATACGTGAGACTGACATAGATTGTAATAGATTGACAATAGATATTTGTGCTTTTTTGATCTTCCAAAAAGGGCCACAATTCACTTCCATTATACTGTGTTTAGGTGCCTAAAGAAAATTTTAAATAACTCTGAATGTGTTCGTCTGAAAGAAGAATGTTATATACGCCTAGGATGGCATTAAGGTGAGTAAATCATGGGCTAATTTTCATTTTTGTGAACTAACCTTTTAAGGTTTTGCTTTTCAGTGTTGAACTGCACTGACTGGGTAAACAAGACTCCAACAAAACATTCTAACATTTTAACAATCTAACATTTCTTTTTCATTTGCAAACCTCGGTTCCTCACAAAGTCCCTTATATTCTGTACTGTTCTTTCTCTAAGAACAGGATCCTCTGCAATCTTGCACTGCTCACACTCTGATTTTGTGGCGAGGTGTCCCTTTAAAATGTGGGATTTCAAATGTTTCATGACTGCATTGACTTCAGTCTGGCTCCATGGTCTTTTCACAACTCTCCTCGATTTGGCCTCTGCAACATAAAAAAAAAAAATATATATATATATACATTTTTCACTGACATTCAAAACTAAAACTATAAAGACTGTATATTTACAGTCAGAGTATGGGCTTTTTGCATTCTACTCAATAGGAGAGCAGTTCCTTCGTGCTGCCTGACTGGTGGATTTCTTCAGCTTAATAAAGGTGTGTATGTTTTTATCTAATCTAATAAGTGTTCCCTGTTCTGTAAAGTATATTTTGCCATGTAAAATAAAAGTATACAAAATGTTTCAGTTGTTTTTTGCCTTGCATGATAAACTGATGATGTTAATATCAAAATAAATTGAATTCTGTATTATAACATATGTTCTCTAATCCCAGTACTGTTTAGGTTTGCTGTTGCCCTGTAAACAGCAGTCCATCACCAGCTCAGATTTAAGTGACACGCCAGCACGGGGATCAGTGCAACTTTGGTGAAAAGGCATTAGAATAATATTTTAGGTGAAAAGTTATTTACATTATTTCTAAAATGTTAAACACTGTTTCAATGAAATGAAACGTAAATTGTGCTATTTCATCCAAATAAATTGTTTTAATATATTTTTGTCTGTTATTTTGCTTATTCACAAATGTTTACCTTTTGATTATTGCTGTTGCCTCTAGTAATTATATAAGATTTCTAAATTCCAACCCATTTTAAGCCAGCAATATTGTGGTTTTTCAACAAAGGTTAAGTTAAATAACCCTACACATACCTGAGGTGCTCTCAGTCTCATCAGGGGACATTTTTCTTTTTCCTGTAAAAAGAAGCAATATTCTATTCCTTTTTGTTGCAGTGCAAACAATTTGATCATATTAAATCTGAATATATACAAACAATGCTAGTATAAAAATATACTATAAAAAATACCTTTTGAACTTTCTGCCTCTTTCTGGGTTAATTCAATCCCTTTTTTGTTTCCTAAATTGAAAGATAGAAACAAAGAAAACATAGATAGTATGGATAGATAGTGGCATCAAGAGTCTCCTTAGAGGCTACAATATAGCCACATTACATTATAGTCTGGTTCTAAAACTGCACAGCTGAGAATTGTACAGGAGAGATTGAAAAACAAGGCAGAGATAACATTACAAACAGCTTCTCACTACAAATAATATTTCTATTATTAATTACTATACCTATGCATAACTGTATTATCTAATGTTTAAAGTTCACACTATTTTTGCAAACTACATTTTTATGTATATTTGCAGGTTAAGAATTCTACTGTATGAATATATGATGATAAACTTGAACTTGAGATTTTAGTCTCAAAATCCTTTATTGTATCATTTACATTAATCAGTAAATGAAGTCAGTAACTAAACAGCCTACAGACTTGTTATCAGATTTTTTTCCTAATAAAGTCATGCAGACTGGAAAGAGAGCTTGCATGAAGAATGTGGCAGGCTTCTGTGGTCACTTCTGCAGTGAAAACCAATGCTATTGTTGCACAACAGAATAAGGCCCAATCTCAATTCTATTTTTCACCCCTACTCCTTCCCCTTGAAACAGAGTGAGAAGTGGAAGGGCTTCAGATCTACCCCTAACACATGGAATAGCGCTACAACACCTGCACACATCATCATATGTCATCCCGATCTCTTGCTTCATATGAGATAGATGATGGAGTCCTGAAAAATCTGTGTTCGAAGGGGTATCTAGCCCTTCCCCTTATGGCCTGTTTTCTGAGTGGTACGGTACAGTACGGTATGTTTTTATGGCTGTTTCCACTGTCAAAGGGTACCTAAAGCGAACCGTACCGAACCACTTTTTGGTCACCCTTTCAAAAGGGTACAGAGCATGAGAAGGGGTACCGAAAGATGGAGCTGGACGCGCAGCTGAACGATATTGGTTTACTGAGATGCGTCATTTGCAGAAGCAGGAGAAAGAAAACAAAGGAACTGCCATTTTTACAAACACAGTAGAGACATTACACCGTAATAATATATACATATAATAACGAGCCCGAGCTTATACAAATCTTGTTGTCATCTTGATTAACAGCCACAATGCCAAAAAGGACAAAATCTGCTGTGTCCTGTTGTTGTTTTACGAGCCCGTCTAAAACTTCGAGCGGTTTCACTTTCTCCAGAGAACTCACGATTGCGTATATATTTGAAATAAACTTCTTGAGCTTATATTAATAACGTGCTCATTATTATTGAAGAGCTCTAATATCCAATCCTTTCAGAAACAGACAAACGTGAGAGTGAAGCACAAAATAAAGGAGAAGCCGGAAAAAACAGCAGCAAACGATGCTTCTGCAACCTTAAACATGAACAAACTGCCATGTTTAACTATTATTATCACCTTTTGGACTATTATGAACTGGGAATGACGGAATTATTGTCTAACAGAGGCTACATGTGCTGCTGAAGATTACAGACATAGATGAGAGATCTGCTCTGACTGTGGGCTGTATTGAATTTAAAATATTGCTTCTTACATATAAAGCTTTAAATAATCTAGCTCCTGTTTATCTAACCAATCTTCTGTCTCGCTACAATCCAACTCGCTCTTTAAGATCTCAAAACTCAGGGCTTCTGGTAGTACCTAGAATAGCAAAGTCGAGTAAAGGAGGTCGAGCCTTCTCATTTATAGCTCCTAAACTCTGGAATAGCCTTCCTGATAACGTCCGAGGCTCAGACACACTCTCCCAATTCAAAACTAGATTAAAGACCTATCTGTTCAGTAAAGCATACACTTAGTGCACCACTTAGGGGGCTTCCACACAGGTTATGCATCTTGCTGATATACACTGTGAACATCAGCTACGCTAATTATTTTCTTTATTCTCCATTTCCACCTGGGGATACTCTTCCCGAGGCCCTCAGACTATGCAGAGTCACTGATTCGATCCAAGACCAACGACGAGATGATCCCAAGGTTTCCATATCCTGGACCTGGCCGAATCCTGAACAACTACTGCGATGGTCATGGAAGAGTGGAGAACATGAGACTGTTTCCTATGACGCTCCAGAGACAGACGAGTCTTCGCTGAGGCCAGCTTCCAGCCTCTGCCACTGAGACTGCAGCTCTGCACAAGACGTTTGGCCAGCGGAGAAATTAAAATGGTCGTGCCCAACTGAGCCTGGTTTCTCTCAAGGTTTTTTTTCTTCGCTTCCGCCTTTAGTGAAGTTTTTTTTTCCCTCTTCGCTGTCGCCACTGGCTTGCATTGTTCAGGATCTGTAGAGCTGCGCATCGTTGGATTTGCTCTTCAATATTTGGACTCTCAGTAGTGATTATTAAACCACACTGAACTGAGCTAAACTGAACTGAACTTAAACACTACAAACTGAACTACACTGTTCCTATTTACTGTGACCTTTTATGTGAAGCTGCTTTGACACAATCTACATTGTATAAGCGCTATACAAATAAAGGTGAATTGAATTGAATTGAATTGAATTGAAATTGTATTGCGTGTTGTTTTTGAACCCAAATGAGCACTAATGTCTGCTGTGTGTAGTTTTTCTGTAATTGATAACATATCCGAGATTGTAAGGGTCTGTGTGTTTATACATGTTGCATTTCTTTATTTATATTATAGAATTGCAGACGTTACAGTAGGATATTTCACACGATCATCTACAGTTATAATCAAATCATGTTGATAAAAAGGTTAGTAATGCCATAATAAACTTGTTATAGGAGAACCTCTTCTTAATGTTATCAACTCATCTTTATCTTTAGGCCATGTTCCAAATCCTTACAAGTTAGCTGTTATTAAACCTATTATTAAGAAACCACAACTGGACCCCAGCAACTTAGCTAATTATAGGCCTATTTCAAATCTTCCATTTATATCTAAAATGCTAGAAAAAGTTGTTTCTGCTCAATTATGCTCCTTTCTGCAGACCAACAATGTTTTTGAAGTTTTTCAGTCAGGTTTCAGAGCTCATCACAGTACAGAAACTGCATTAGTGAAAATAACCAACGATTTACTCTTAGCTGCTGACCAAGGGTGCATCTCGCTATTAGTTCTACTCGATCTTAGTGCGGCATTTGACACCATTGACCATGGTATCCTTATTAATCGCTTAAAGTCTACAGGTGTCCAGGGACATGCCCTACAATGGTTTAAGTCATACTTAACTGACCGTTACCAGTTTGTGAATATTAATGGACAGCCTTCACAAGTCAGCCCAGTAAAGTACGGGGTGCCTCAAGGATCAGTTTTAGGCCCTTTGCTGTTTACAATATACATGCTACCCCTGGGAGACATTATTAGAAGACATGGGATCAGCTTTCACTGCTATGCAGATGATACTCAATTATATATTTCAACTAAACCTGACGAGACGTCTAAACTGTCCAAGCTAACTGAGTGTATTAAAGATGTTAAAGACTGGATGACCAACAATTATCTTCTCTTAAACTCAGACAAAACAGATTTATTACTTATTGGGCCTAAATCCTGTACACAGCAGATCTCACAACTCGACCTACAATTAGAGGGATACAAAGTTAGCGTTAGTTCTACTATAAAAGATCTGAGTGTCATATTAGACAGCAATTTAACTTTTAAAAATCATATATCCCATGTCACAAAAACTGCTTTCTTTCATCTGAGAAATATCGCTAAATTATGAAGTATGCTATCCATCTCAGATGCAGAAAAGCTAGTCCATGCTTTTATTACTTCTAGGCTGGACTACTGTAATTCACTGTTTGCTGGCTACCCAGCATCCTCTATTAACAAACTTCAATTAGTACAAAATGCAGCTGCCAGAGTTCTTACCAGGTCTAGAAAATTTGATCACATCACCCCAATTTTATCCTCCTTACACTGGCTGCCTGTTAAGTTTCGTATTGAATTTAAAATATTGCTTCTTACATATAAAGCTTTAAATAATCTAGCTCCTGTTTATCTAACCAATCTTCTGTCTCGCTACAATCCAACTCGCTCTTTAAGGTCTCAAAACTCAGGGCTTCTGGTAGTACCTAGAATAGCAAAGTCGAGTAAAGGAGGTCGAGCCTTCTCATTTATAGCTCCTAAACTCTGGAATAGCCTTCCTGATAACGTGCGAGTGGAGTGGAGAACATGAGACTGAATCCTGTGACGCTCCAGGGACAGACGAGTCTTCGCTGAGGCCAGCCTCCGCCACTGAGACTGCAGCTCTGCACAAGACGTTTGGCCAGCGGAGAAATTAAAATGATCGTGCCTGGTTTCTCTCAAGGTTTTTTAATTCTTCACTTTCGCCAATTGGTGAAGTTTTTCCATCTCCGCTGTCATCACTGGCTTGCATGGTTTGGGATCTGTAGAGCTGCGCATCGTTGGATTTGCTCTTCAGTGTTTGGACTCTCAGTAGTGATTATTAAACCACACTGAACTGAGCTGAACTGAACTTAAACACTACAAACTGAGCTACACTGTTCCAATTTACTATGACTTTTTATGTGAAGCTGCTTTGACACAATCTACATTGTAAAAGCGCTATACAAATAAAGGTGAATTGAATTGATGAACATTTATACAGTATTTATGTATAAAGCATCTGTTTTGTGAGAAGTGCTTCTCATATGATTTGTGAACGACCTGTAAAGCTTTACTTTGACATTTACACGAGCGAGAATGAGGTTGACTGAAACTTTGTCGTACACCACACCCACCAAAAGGGTACACTTTGTACCCTTTAGGCAGTGGAAACGCAAGCCTGATAGAGGTGACCCGTACAGACCTGTACCGTACCCTACTGTTCCAGTCAGTGGAAACGGGCCATTAGCCCTACGCCTTCAAGCTAAAGAGAATTGGGGAGGGGCTGAGGGGTAGTATTGGGATCGGGCCTAAAACCTAAAACTTACCTCTCACTTCATTGGTAGGGTCTTCACGCTTCGTCTCAGGGTCTGAATCTTCGTCATCACTTATTTCATCCTCGTCTAATTCCAGATCAATTTCATCTACAAAAAACCATATTTGGCAAACAATCATACACATCATTAAGTGCACATTTTAATTTACATTTAATTCCAATTTAGCTCCAACATTGTCAGTAGAACTAATACTTTAGTACTGTACTATAGTACTTTATTGTCATTGTAAATTAATTATATATTTATGTCTTATCACATTTTTGGTCTTTTCACATTTCCTTATATGATTACAATGTACTACTTCTAATGACTAATTTTCTTTTTCTACTTTTTTTTTTTTAACTGAAGTAGCGTTAAACGATTAGTTCAGCCCAAATGAAAATTATATCATTAACTACTCACTCATGTCATTCCAAACTGGTAAGATCTTTATTCATCTTCAGAACACAAATTAAGATATTTTGATTTTAATCTGAGAGCTTCGTGATTCTCCTATAGACAGTAAGAGTTCTTACAAATTAAATTACAAATTGGGTTGTTTATATGCCATTTCGAAGATGAAAAAACCTATCCCTTTAAGTACTTTGTAAATATGTATAATTTTTAAAATGATTCACGCACCTTCAATCTCAATTTCATCTAGAGATTTTCCTTGGAAGCTTGCAAGATTTCCTTTCTCCATTGCCAGCAGAAGCTTTGAGATTTTTGCAATTTCTATAGTTGCATCTGGCAAGCGATAATAGTCTCTATGGACCCGAATGTCATGGCCCAAAAAGTTGGCCAGCTGGTCTAGCTCATTATCCTTCAGATTAAGAATCTGAGACATTGTCGCCACTTGCTTGCGGAGCTGTGTGGACTTGAGATGTTCCGGATTCTTTGCCCCACACTGACTTGCAAAAAGTCTGATGCAGTCCTGTCCCCTGAAGAAGCTGGTGGGTGAGCACTTCGGTCTTCCAAACAGGAAGGGGTTCTCCCTGTCAACTCCGCATGCATGTCTTTTATCAACAAGAAGTTCAATTGCTCTGAGAAGATCAGGACTCAACAAAATAGCAACTTTTCTCCCCCTTTTGCCCATGATTTCTACTCTTTTGAAATGCTTGGACATTTTTTGCTCAAATGGAGAGAGACCGAGAGCTATGTCCTCATGAAGCTCAGACTGATCTCTTCTTTTAAAACACTCGAGGGTCATTTTTGAGACTTCTCCTGCACGACGTCTGTTAAATATTATTACTTGCGCAAGTGTCACTTTGGTGAGCTCTGAATACGTTTGTGAAGACTCATGATTATTCAGGGTGTTAAATGCTTCACCTGCTTTCCTCTCTAAGTACTGGTGGAGAAGCTGCACATCCTGTGTAAATGGTATAGTGGATGGTTTGTTGAACTTTGATTTGCTCAAGGTAGCAAGAGCAGCATGGGACACATGTTCTGCCCATTCACTGGAGCACAGTCTTTTGAATCGCTCTGCTGCTTTTGTCATATCATCATCCTCTGCTGCTATTGCCCTGCAGAGAATGATGTCACCAATCTTATTAAGCGAATGTCCTAACTTCAGTGCAAGACTGGGTGTCTTATATGAATGGCTCTTTTCATCATAACCAGCAACATCTTTCACAGCCTCAATGACTTTGTAAAAATTGTTTGGTTTCACAGCATCTTCAAAAGTAAATATGGAGTGTTGTCTTCTCAAGCTTATCAAGAGTCTGCCCATTTCACGAACTTTCTGTCTGATGTATTCAGATTTTGTTGGATCACTGCCATGCTTGTTATAAAGACTCTGACTCAACTGAAGTATGAGAAAATCATTCCGAACTACAGATGAAATGTCATCATTCTTCATATTTCGCAAGATCTTCCAAACCTCAGGAGATATTGCTTGGGAGAAAGTTGACTCTGCAATATCTGCCAACACTAAGACTTTAGCCTTTCCAGTTGCTTCAGACTCTGAAAATACTTTTGAAGGGCATCTCCGAGTATGACGCCACAGCTCATTGCGAACAAACAGGCCTTTACAGTATACACAGTGAACATACGATTTGGCACTCACTTTACTCTCTGATCTTCCTGGCCTTCTTCTAACCTTCAGTGGTCCACTTTTACTTTCCATAACCTCTTGATTGTGTTCGTAGTTGCCTCTGTTTCGTAACTTCTCAAGCAACCTTTTTCTGTCACGCGAGTTTTTAGGGAGCAAGAATGCAGCAGCAATTTCTTTCTCACTATCTTGATGCTTTTTAAAGTGACGGGAAATTTTAGATTGAGGTTTCTTGCACACATAGCAATAATTTTTATGGGTGGATAGAGTTTTTTGGGGGGTTCCTTTGAGGCTTGACACGCTGTCAGTTGCTGACTGTTTATCAGAAGACTTTGTTGGCGTCATCTTAAAACCTTGGAGTTTGTCAATTTTGTTTGTGGTACTGCCACTATCATCAACAGGTACATGATCAGATATGAGATCTTCAGCAGAGCAGTTTTTATCCCACACTATGTCTTGAGTGTGAGAAGTAATCAGTTGTGGAACACTCTTTGCCCTCTTTAAAAAGTCAGATCGTGTGGTTTTATGGGATGGTGGTTTCGTTGTCTGGACAGACAAATCATTATCACTGCCACTGTTTTGTTGGGAGTCAGGGATGAAGTCATCAGAGGAGTCATCGCTTGAGGTTTTAGGGCACGGAGAATATAGTTCATCAGAGCTGGTTTCTTCAAAGCTGGAAAATTCAACCTCTGGCTAAAAAAAAAACAACATTTATAATGATAATAGTTTCATTACAATTAAAACCCCATTTACAAAATACTGCACTATGCTTAAAGTCCAGTGCAATTTTCATGTAACAAACTTCGTGTTAATAGTTAATAAATAATATAAGTGTTCTTGACATACCATTCTCATATTCTTCAGAAAGCAGGTTTTGTGCCATGACTTTGAACATACTGAAGAAAAAAAATTGTCTTTTACTTTTCAACAGATTACTGCACAATTTTCCATTAATTTTTTCTTTAATATAAACTTTATTTACTTAAAAACAACAAATGTCAAAAAATATCCACACAGATTCAAAATGATCACACATACATTCCTATACTAATTATTTGAGTGACACAGATACTTACATTTGCAGGTTAAAGCCAGCCATTTTCGACTTGACACAGGACCACTACAATTGTCGCATGAATCCAAACTGGAGATAACATCACTGTGAACTTCATGGTGACACTGTAATAAGGGGAAGTTTTTATTAAAATTCAATTCAATCCAAATCTAATTTTATACGCAAGTGTCAATTCGGTGTAATGAAATAATAATCTGATTGGTTTAATAAAAATAATCATATGCCTAATTATATGTTTAATTAAAAACTAACTGAATACTTCATTTTGATGGCCTGAAAGTCACAGCAGTTAGTGTGCACATCAGGTAAACCTCATCCACGTTAAAATGTTAAATCAATACCAAAACACTTTGGACATGATTAACAAAAATCTTAAAGCCATTTGTAAAAAGAGCTAACACACAAACAATCAAATTCTATTAATCAAACATGTTCAAATATAGGGGTCCTCACAAGGCCACACTGTCCTTACATTTCATGTCCATGTCATGCCCATCCCCCAATACACTATCCATTATTATAAATGAATACAGAAGGGTATATTTTACTCAAAGAGTGAGTCGTCACAACAATGTTTTTGAGACAACAGTCTAAAAGACAATCTAAAAGCCTAAAATGTTGCTTAACCCTCCTACATCTAACATTGTCAGTGTTAAGAAGGAAATTAAATTTACGTACTTTGTCTTTCCCTGATGTGGAGGTCTTCGCACTGCATTCAATAATGGCCTCTGGTGACTCTCCACATAATTCCTGTAAATGTGCGAAACAGAAACACAATATTAAGACAAGTCGGTTTGGAAAGTGGCGTTTTTTTTTCTTTGACTCATTTGATGGAAACCGTGATTGTTGCAAATGTTTTATGCAATATTTAAATTTTCCACATAAGTTACATTTGCAGTTTTGGATGGAAAACCAGCTCATATCAAGAAGGAAATTAAATTGACAACTTGCTTTGTCTTTTCCTGATGTGGAGGTCTTCACACTGCAATCAATCATGGCCACTGATGACTCTCCACATAACTCCTGTAAATGTGAAAAGGAAAAAAGGTACAAGATTGGGTCAAAAAGCTTGCCAAGTGGCTACCACAATAATGTAAATGAATCCTGAAACACAAAAACTAATGGATCAATGAAGTAATGTTGCCTGGCCATATACAGACATGTTTGCAAATGAAAAAAATCTAATAGGATAATGGACAGCTACAACAAAATCATTTGTAATCTGAGTTTTGGTAAAGGAGAGTAAATGCAGATATAAACTAAGCCTAAAAAGCCAACACATAACCAAAACAAACCCCTATAGACTGGTGGAACTATGACAGCACTTTATAGACAAAACCCCAAAAGCAAGTTTGTGTTTTAGCATTTCTGCTTTCAATGTCCTAATGTCAATGTTTTTTTAATGGCATCTTTGTAAAATCCCTAAATTAAGGTGTATGGTTAACACAAGCTTACGATACGTCATGTTTTATTCTTTGAAATAAAACAAACCAAAGCGGTTACGTCTTTTTATAACAAGTTGCTAAAAAGGACTACAGGTGCTGTCAGACATTAAACAACTCACAGTGAACATGTTCATGGTGATGAGGTGACGATGAAGGCAAGCGAACATGGTGTAGTTTGTTTATAGTCTAGTGTTAGAATTTTAGTTGTGGTGCTTTTATTCAGGCTTCAACATTCAGACAATTGTAATATATTGTGAAGATGATCTCAATGGACCAAAAGTTCAAGTTTAATAAACTATGGTTGAATACAGTTGATTAGTTTTGTAATAATCCTATTGGCTTTTTGCAGAGGGGACTAGTGTGCTGCTAACTGCTATTTGGCCTATAATGAGACATTATAGTCCCACCACTCTCTTCAACAAATGTGTTCAAATATAGGGGTCCTCACAAGGCCACACTGTCCTTACATTTCATGTCCATGTCATGCCCATCCCCCAATACACTATCCATTATTATAAATGAATACAGAAGGGTATATTTTACTCAAAGAGTGAGTCGTCAAAACCATGTTTTCGGGACAACAGGACAGGGAAAAACAACCTAAAAGCCTAAAATGTTGCTTAACCCTCCTACATCTGACATTTTTTAGTGTTAAGGAGGAAATTAATTTTACGTACTTTGTCTTTCCCTGATGTGGAGGTCTTCGCACTGCATTCAATCATGGCCACTGGTGATTCTCCACATAATTCCTGTAAATGTCAAAAGGAAAGACACAAGATTGCTTCAGAAAGCTTGCCAAGTGGCTACCACACTTAATTAATTAATGAACTAATATAACCTGGCCAATTGCAGGTCTTACGGAAAAGCAAATGAATGAAGAAATCATGGACAACATCTAAAATTTGATTTGTTATTTTAGGTACAAGAAAGCAAATGGCAAGCATAAACTGAGCCTAAAAAGTCAACACATAACCAACCCAGCTCTATTCATCAAATGTGTTCAAATATGGGGGTCCTCACAAGGCCAAACTGTCCTTACATTTCATGTTTATATCACGCCCATCCCCCAATACACTATCCATTATTATAAATGAATACAGAAGTGTATATTTTACTCAAAGAGTGAGTCGTCACAACAATGTTTTTGAGACAACAGTCCACGGAAAAACAGCCTAAAAGACTAAAAAACTACAACACCTGCACACATCATCATATGTCATCCCGATCTCTTCCTTCATATGAGATAGATGATGGAGACTGCTGTAGTTATTATAGTTGTGTTATTTTTGGACATTTATCTTCAGGAAATCACTGAAGGCATATATCATGTTATCATGATAATATAATGTGGCAATAAGATTATAACTATACTGTGCATTTACACCCGGGCCAGATTCATGTATACACATACACAACAACATTAACATTATAGCAGACATTGTAGAAACCTCATTCTCAGCCACTATACTTTTCTGACAGGGTTTTCGAGTGTCATCGAGTGTCAGAATGTCGTGGGACTGCTATACATAAGTTATTATTTAGGGATTATAAATAGCTAAATTTAGCGTTTTTTTTTTTTTTTTTTTTTTTTAAGCATGATGGTAACACACGAGCGATGTTATGAATGTATTAAATCATGTGCTTGTTTGTTGTAAAAATTCATAATAATGATCAAAAAAATGCTAATCTGTGCATCTCCTGAATTCTGTGTGCAGCCATGCTGTCGCTGTAGATGATATATTTTGGGAAATTTTCCTACCCCTTGGTTTCGAGGGCTATCTAGCCCTTCCCCTCACCCCTAAGCCCTATGCCATCAAGATAAAAAAAATTGGGACACCCAATTCTAGGGTAAGGGGAAGGGCTAAGGGGCAGAAAATTGGGATTAAGCCAGTGTCAAGAAGGAAATTAAATTCACTTACTTTGTCTTTGATGTGAGGGGCACTTACTTTGTCTTTACTTTGTCTTTGTCTCCTGATGTGGAGGTCTTTACACTGCATTCTATCATTGCCACTGATGACTCTCCACATAATTCCTGTAAATGTCAAAAGGAAAGGCACAAGATTGGGTCAGAAAGCTTGCCAAGTGGCTACCACACTTAATTAAATAATGAACTAATATAACCTGACCAATTGAAGGCGTTTAAAATTGGATTTTAAAATTTGATTTCTAAAATTGTATTTGTTATCTGATTTTTGTACAAGAAAGTGAATGGTAAGCATAAACTGAGCCTAAAAAGCCAACACATAACCAACCCAACTCTATTCATCAAATGTGTTCAAATAAGTGGGTCCTCACAAGGCCAAACTGTCCTTACATTTCATGTTTATATCACGCCCATCCCCCAATACACTAACCATTATTATAAATGAATACACAACAGAGTTGAAAAAAAAAACAGCCCAGGAAAAATAGCCTAAAATGGTGCTGAATCCTCATATATCTAACATGGTCAGAAGCTGTTTCCATCCACCTAAAAATGTATATGGAAATGCGCATAAATTTTGAAAATGCGCATAAAAAACATATGCTCATAACAGAGTAGGATAAACTTTTTATTTGATAAGACACAAAATGTCAAACTATGAAAGAAACTTTTACCGAACAAATGAGTCGACAAAAAGTCGTGTGATTTTGTTACAAGAAATCATCTGATGATAAAAATGTGTGTGAATGGACAAACCAGCAGGCTGAGCACACTGTAGAACATCTGAAATGTTGATTCAGCCATTCTAAAACATCTTAACCACTTCTGTATTAAGGTTATTGAACACTGAATCCAAAATTTGTCATCCATAAATTTCACACGCTAAAAAATATATTCAACCTCACGTGTGAATCGTATTGACGCACTGCCTTTGAAACTTTCGTCCATCATTAAAAAATAAAAAAATTTGAACCAATTTTTTTCCACTTTTCCTCTCTATGCAGCATTGGATGAGCACAATATGCAGCCTATTCCTTTTTTTCTACTTTGGAAAAGAGAGCAGAACAAAGTATCACAGTTTAAACTGACTCCAAATTGTTTAACATTTTTTCGTAACGATTGATTAATTTGCATCGGACTCAGTGTGCAACGTTTGTGTACGTGATAAATTTTTTGCATATGAATACGCAATACAAAAAACCTTTAGTGTTATTATATTAACCTATTATTACTTCCAGAATTGTCAATATCGTCTGTTTTCCGCATCTCAAGCCTTCATTGCATGCCATTGTCTTCTGAGGTGCAAGTAATTCATTAAATGAAGAAAAGATTCACACAGCTTGTCCTACCACAGAAAATTCCATTTTTACTTTTGACATTTGGCACCAGTTAATCAGGAAGTGACGATTTTGATTTTTTTTGACTCATTGGATAGAAACACTGCTTTATTTCCACATCTTTTATGCAATATTCCAGTTTAGCAGATAATTTAATTTGCATATTTAGATGGAAACATAGCTATTGTCAAGAAGGAAATTAAATGTACTTACTTTCTCTTTCCCTGATGTGGAGGTCTTCACACTGCATCCAGTCTCAGTCACCAATGACTCTCCACATAATTCCTGTAAATGTGAGAAAGAGAAACACAAGATTAAGACAAGAAGGTTTGCAAAGTGGCGGTTTAATTCTCTTTGACTTATGTTAAGAAAAAAGAAAAAAAAAGAGAGAGAGAAACAAGATTGATTTGCTAAGTGACTACAACAACTAACAGAAGTAGAATCAATAATAACCAAAGTGTAAATATCTACAGCCACTTACACAACTATTTTGTGTACATAGCAGAAATAGAACAAAAATATAAAAACCTGCACAAAAATTAAGATAATTCTTTAGAGCAATTTGAAACATCAAAAAGTAAAACAAATAAATAAAATTCAAAACACAATACAACTAAGCTGGCCTCTGGTAATAGAAAACAGTCTCTAGCAAAACGCATACTTACCCTTGAACGCCATGGCCAAGAAAAATCGCCATAGTTGTAGGTGATTTCTTCATCTGCAAATATATCTCTTATACTAAACAGACACAGGTGTGGCCTTCCTTTAAGAACGATTTTTTTCACTTTGCAGTTTGGATTCCTGTGATTATCATTCACTAGACGTCCAAGTGATCCATCCTCTTTTGAAGCATCGATGCTGTGGGAAAAATACTGCATACTTAAAACATTCCTGACTGAAACACAAAGTACTACCCTTATATTGAATATTTTGTTAAGTTAACCTTGGCCCATTTAATCTTTTGTCAAATATATGACAGTTACTATCCTTTTCTAAGTGTGTCTCTGTTAACATCATGACCACCTTGTTATTGGTTACTTTTTTATAACAATTATTATATTGATAAAATAATAAAAATTATTATTAATATTTATGCAAATGAAATGCATTTTTGACTACCACTGAAAATGATTTACAGTACACAAGCTTAAAACATTTTAGACCTCGTTCACGCCTGTATTTAGCATCATCCACTTTTGATTGTGTTGACAAACATGTTATAAACTTAATGCCTTAATGAAAATATGGGATACATTTCAATGTACTCGTGTTTTTTAAAATATTATACATCTTTAAAAATTACTTTTAAAAAAAATGTTTAAAAAGAAACCAAAAACGTACAACTTACCAGTAATGTGTTCCATTAAATGTAAATTCAAACAAGTAGTTGCTTTTATTGTCTTCAACATGTTTACTATGTGAGAGAATCCCACGGTATTCCACGACAAATCTAGAAGGTTCAATGTGCTCCAGTGCAAACACACCTCTCCCTAAAATGGCAAAAAAGTCAACCTTTTTGTTGTACAGTCTATAAACATATTAACATGAGGTGCAGTAACTGGAAAAAGTAGGGCTTTCATCAATAGGCTTCAAGAACACTATCATCTGTAACTCAAATTAGAGAAATATTGACATTGTTTTCCTGTTTGACTGAAGCTTGTATGCACAATATGCAGCTAGGAAGTGGGAAAGTGAAAACACTATTTGTAAGGCACATCTTACCTTTAAACGGGTTAATTTCTCGTCCCTCAATGAAGGCTTTGTCTTTGCCTGACAATATGGACTCTTTTGCATCCTGCTCAGGTTTTATTCTCCTTTTTCTTAACATGTTGACTTAAAAAAAGGAAGAACAACATGAAAATTTGGTTTCCACAACGTGTTTTATAATATGAGAATTGTCATATTAATGCAATTATAGCAGTTGTCAGACTGTAGTAATATCTCAAAAAAAATTAATATACGTGGCATATATGAAATATTTGTGTATTATAAAAACTTCAACAATTCTGTTTCAGCATTAGAAATTAAAAAAACAAAAATATACAATGTTAACGTTATTTATTTCGGTAATCAACAATACTGCTAGATTAGGGCAGCTGTATTTATATATTACATTTAATACAATACTGTATTAAACTGCAAATTCATTTACTCAAATTATTAATAATTAATGAATTATTAAATAAATGAAAAATAATGCGCTCGTGTATTTATGACAACAAAATGGTGAATACTTAATGAACTGTATAAAGTAGTCAAATTTCGCTTGTAAAAAAAATAATAAAACAAATGAACAAAAAATCTTATCTTACTGTAATTAGTTCAGACACCATTTTGTCTGCTTATAGCGTTGCACCTGTGAAATGACCCTGACTAATCGTCTTGCACAGAATTTTTAAAGTTAATTTAACACACACCACATGATTATATAGTAAATAAGCAATTCATACCTTGAAGATGCACAAATGTTAGTCTTCTGTCGTTGTCGATAGTTAACGTGGCTGGAATTAAGCCTAATAATTCAGCTAATTTAGATTAATTGTTCCTCTCTCCCTCGTGTAGCTTCGACAACCAATTGAAAATCAGAAGCGCTGACTGTGACGGACGTCAAATCCAACCAATCGCTGACAAGGATTCCGCTGCTTGACCAATGAAACGCGACCAAATCCAGCCAATCGCTGACGAGGATTCCGCTGCTGAAATGTGTATGGAACGGCAGTAGCATAGAAGTTACGATAGTGGGAGATTATACACTCTGAGCATACACTGATACACGCAGACAAGCGGGTTCACCGTAATTATTGAGACATAACGAGAAAACGCGGGAGGTGGTAAGGCGCGCTTTTTTGAACACTTCTACACTGCTCGACTTATCGGGACATCAGCACTGTACTCATAGTTACGGTGTGTGCCCATAGTGTCGGTATGTATTCAGGTGTTTTGTCCCAACAGTCCGGCCGCACCAACGCACACACACACACACACACACACACACACACAACCCTCCTCAGAAGAACTGGGGAGATGGACGCGAGTCTCTTAGGCGTCACACACTCTACCTGCTCTTTCTTTTTCTCTCTCTCTCTCTCTCTCTCTCACACACACACACACACACAACGCTCCTTAGAAGAACTAGGGAGAGCGTCGCGAGTCTCCTAGCCTCTCCCTCTCACACACACACACAACGCTCCTCAGAAGAACTAGGGAAAGCGACGCGAGTCTCTCTCTCTCTCTCTCTCACACACACACACACACACACACACACACACACACACACACACAACGCTCCTCAGAAAAACTAGGGAAAGCGACGCAAGTCTCTCTCTCTCTCTCTCTCTCTCTCTCTCTCACACACACACACACAAACAACGCTCCTCAGAAGAACTAGGGAAAGCGACGCGAGTCTCCTGTCTCCTAGCCCCTAGGCGTCACAAACTCGACCTGTTCTTTTTCTTTCTCTCTTTCTCTCTCACACACACACACACACACACACATCACGCTCCTCATCAGAACTAGGGAGATCGACACCTCTCCCGTCTCCTAGCTTACGATCGCCATAGCAACGACAAACGGAAGTGGAACGCGAGCTCACAAAAGCCTTTAACGTTAAATCCGTAAACAAAGCGGCACGCGTCGCGTTTTTAACGTGGCTTACATGTGATAAGAGAATATAAAGAGTAACCGCGTGTACTGTACCAGGTTAACAAGTAACAAAACACAATAAATACATAATTTGCAAGTTAAACGAGGCAACAATTTTAATCACACTTACTTACACTAGTGAATAAACCTCAACCACTGACTCTTCACAGTTCACAACTCATCTTTGGGTAGAGACTGTCAATATTATCCATCTGAGCACAGCGTGACTTCATTCGACCGGCGGCGTCTGTGTGTGTGTGTCTAGTGTTTTTTCTGTGTTAGTGGGCGGGGCCGCAGGTTTCAAATCTCCCTGGTTTGCGCGCGTAACTACTGGCGAGGCTTGTGTTTCGTGGCTGCGTCATCGCGAAACACCTAATGACTCGTTATCAAGACGACTCGTTTGAAGCACTATGAGTCGACTCTTTTATAGATGAATCAATAATTTTAAACACTGTACACTTACAGATTTAAGCCTTAGCTGGATATTTCACTTCACTTAGAGCTGTGTTACACACTACATAGTAGGGCATTTTCAAAAACCCATAATATGGGCTCTTTAATAATATACATTCTTGTAATACTCTCATTGCTATAGTTTAGAGACATCTTTCCTTTTAGTAAAGAAGTATTAGGTTTATAGGTGTGCATTTTAATTCTTATGCATCAAACATACGCTCCAAACTTGTTCTTGATTGAGACATGTTGAATTCTTCTTTCATCATTTGCAGTGTTTGCAAATTGCATTGTAATTTTTTTATTTTTTTTCAAACTATTTTTATATCTGTGTTATATTATATTCTGTGGTGGATCTTTACGCTGTGGCAACCCCTGATAAATAAGGCACTTAGCCAGAGTGAAATGAATGGATGAATTATTTTCTGTAAAGCTGCTTTTGGCCATGACACGTTCACACCTAAAGAGGCGTTTAAGTTAATATATGCAGCACCTTTCATTTATTCTCTTCGGTAAGGCGAGATCTTCTCTTAAGGTTCATAATTTGAGGGAAAATGTGCTCAACGCATTATAAAGCTTGAAGCATTAGAATTAGTGCTCAGTATCAGCCGATCACCATGACAAGGAATCGGTACTCAATATCAGCAGCAAAAATCCTGATCAGAACATCCCTAGCTTTGACCCAACTTGGCTGTCAGAGCAGCAATACTGCCCCTTGCTGTACAAGACTGATCTTGGTAAGTCTGTAAATACACCCTTAAAAAAAAGAAGTATTCTTAAGTTAAGGTCAAGTATAAAGTATACTTTATTTAGTAAGTAATTAAGCCCAAGATACACTACAGTGACTAAAGCTGCACACTTTGTAGATAAAAAAAAAGATATTAAAAAAAGTAAATTTTTAGCTTGTACAGTTCAAATAATTGTTGTTTTTTACTGCTGTCATTCAAAAGAAACAAATTAACACCATGACTTCTGTGTCAGTGTCAGTCTGAACAGCCACGCCGTGCCCCTCCCCAAACTATAAACCTAGAGGAAACACTGAAACCGATATTCCTTTCCAGTTATCTGTGTTTTGTTTTCGTGGGGTGTCAGTGCACTTTACTGATGCATTTCTAAACAGTTCGCAGAGAGAGAAAAGAGAGAATACTTTTTTATTATCCTTATATTGCAAAAGCACACAAGTTTGTTGGCATTGAGAGTGTACACAATAAAAACTAGATACTTAACAGATTCAATTGATGTATTGATCTTATCTGTAAGATCAAAACTGAAAGTGTAATTTTTAGGTTTTTTTAGCGTTTTGAGGAGAAGACGCATCAAAACGTGTATACGCGGTCTTCGACCCCTGGGGGTTAAACACTTATATGTATGTCGCAGTTAATGACGTTATCCAAGAGTCTAATTGTTGTTGTTCTGAGATTATAAGTAGAGCAGTATACAAACTTTTGGCGAGTGTTAAAGCTGGCCTCTGCTGAGGAAACTGCAAACTATCTACAGTAAACTTTCTTTTAAGTAAATCTCTGACTCCTGCTCTTCTTCATCTGATAGACTGGTCTTTTTTGGCTTAAAATTGTTGGTCCCCCTACAAAGTGTATTTATGCACGCACACTATAATCTGCTGTTTTACTCCACTGAACTCTGTATAAAAGACAAAAACTTTTTTGAACAGGCCTATCTAAAGGGTTAATGCAGCCAACTGATGATCAACAGTAAAAATGACACATTTTACCTCTTCCCAACAGGGAAAACACCAACAATCTAGAATGCATGATTATTTGGTTTCATGGCTTTGCGATTAAAAAAATGTGGTTGTAGTGGAACTAAATATTATTATCACGATAACGATATTTGTGGCCCACAATCAATAAATGAATATCGTCACAATTTTACAGTATAAACACCAAGCCAATATTTTAATGCGTGGAGTTTACAGATTATACTGCAACACAAGCATGAGGTGACTGCATCTAGATTGCAAGTGTTTTTTTTTGAGGAATGTAATGTTGATCAGGTAGCATTTCTCCTGTTTAGTTCAAACTTCCCAAGGTAACACAACAAACCTCATTAACCAGCTTAAAAGCCAACACAAAGTGGCTGTCATCAGTGGATTAATGAGCTCAGGAGAATTCTGCTTTGCATTTTTTATGCATTACTAACATCACTAAAACAGACATTTATTTTATAAGTCAACAAAATATTCGTGGAGATTCAGCAGTTTTTTTTTTTTTCTGACACGTTTGCCTGTCATGTAGACAGAAAGACACTATCCAATTGTTTCAATATAAAAAAAAGTAATTGTGGCCCTATTCACGCAGATATTCAGGTTAGTTTTCAGTAATCTGATGTCAATTTATAAATAGACTAGCCTATTTTATGCATGAAATAATGAAATAGATAACTAATTACATTTATTTCTGATTAGACCATGCTCTTTATTCAATTTTAATAGGTATATACACGCTTTTTTTAATAACATGATTAAAAGCACATTAAAGACTAAACACATAAAATAAAACATTCACAAAGGTGTATCTTATAGAAAAACACCAAGTGACGGGCGCTGCTTTCAGTTTTAAAAGAATCAAGCAGATTTAAAAAAAATCTATGTTGCAGAAGAGAAATGACAAAAATTTAGCAAAAGAAAAAGATTAAATATATCTGGACTGTTGAAAGAACATTCTACTTTATATATTCTTTCAACTCAATACAACAGCTAAGATTATGAATGACGGAGTGTAAAGCTGTCTCTCCAGCGTGCTTTAGCAGTGCGTCCCGCTGTTTATGAATGAGGAGGCGGAGAGAATACGCAGTTTAGTTTCACCTCAAGATTTTTAAATAAAAACTAACACCGAACTGCTCATCACGCTCAAGAAGTTACACTAAGTTAAATGCAAAACTGTTCTTAGATGCACCTGCAGGAAGCAGAATGAACCGAACACGCCATTCTTTTAATTCAATATTCGTAAGGTATGTGACCCAACCGCAGATGCTTTGTCATGTTGGTCGTGACTCTGTTTTACAACTTATTATGTTGTCAATAATTACACTTAGCCTTGCCATCATTCTTCACCACATGTAGCCACGCTTTTGAGCACATCTTGCGATCAATCTCTAACTAAATGTTTAGATTATTAATGAAGGTGCTCTCAAGCTGCAAAGTTCCTGGCAGAGTAGCAGGTGAAAAAATGTGTGAGAACTAGTAACAACTACTAGAAACAAGTTTTAATCCATAAAGAAGAAAAATCAAGAAATTGTGATCAACGTGACATATGCAAGCTGAAAGTACTAAGCCAGGGGTGTCCAAACTCTGTCCTGGAGGGCCGGTGTCCTGCAAAGTTTAGTTACAACCCTAATCAGACACACCTGGGCTAGCTAATCAAGCTCTTACTAGGCTTTCTAGAAACAACTTGCCTCAACACACCTGCATGAATGGAGCTAAAAGCTGCAGGACACCGGCCTTCCAGGACCGAGTTTGGACACCCCTGTACTAATTCAACACGATCAACGTAATAGCAGATAGACTTCTACAAGAATACCGTATATCAACAGCTCAGTTAAACTTGTTTTCATTTATTGTTTTATTTATTTTGTATAGCCCCAGTGCTCAAGGACGCTTTACAAACAGTAGGAGAACAAGAAAAGCAACAAACTTAAGAAGGTAAAGAAAATGGGAGACTAATAATACATAAAAGAATGACAAAAGACATGAGAACAAGAACAGGAAAGAAACTCATTCCTGTCTTTCAATGAGTTATTATGTGCATTTAGCAGAACTAGGCAGCACACTCAGAGCTGCAAGATGGATTTAATTTAGTATTCTTATTATTAAAAATTATATGAATGAGGATCAAATGACTGAGTTGGTCTTTGAGAATGAAAACCAACCTGTTTGTTCCTGCAGATCTTCCTGTTTGACTCTGAATGTTTCTTCAATCTTCACATCTTCACTCTCCTCTTTAATAAACGCCATCTTTATAACAGTGTGGAGATCAGTCGCTTCAGCAGGAGTTTTTCTCTGTGTTTGGAAACTTTATCCTGTTTAAAATGAACAAAACAATGAGCCGAAACAAAATAACTTCTCTTCAACACTTGCTTCAACAGTTTCTTTTAATTAGAGCAATTAACAAAAAGATGAAAGAAACAAGAAATCAAAAATAAATCATTGAGGTAAAGTTGGTTTTATATTCACACATTTGTTCAGTGACAACTTGTGACATGGTCCTTGTATTGTTTACCATGGTACTTTAAGTCTGAAACCTCATCTAAGTAGGACTTGAAAACAACATTACTATTTATTTGACTGTGAACAATGTTGTATTTTGATAAGATGATTTCCCCGTTTAGAATTAGCAAATAATTATATAAAACAGTTATATTCAGTTAGTTTAGGAGAAAGTCTGAATGTGCGAATATAAAACCAACTTTACCTCAATAAAGAAATCAGGTAAGTCCGAGCACGAAGCAATTGGCACAAATGAGCTGATTAAAAACAGTACTCCATTTTTGTATATACAGTGATGTATACATAGAATGAACTGACATTATGCTATTTAATGAATTAAACCTTCATTAAAACACTTATTACACACATTTCTGTTACTTTATTCAAACAGTAGCCCTGGATTACTGTGAGTAAAATCATACTACGTTGTATAAAGGGTAAATAATATTGTCAACAACAGGTACATATTTTGCACCGGAGGGAAAACCTGAAACTTTAATCAATCGCTTTATATCTGTAAAAGCTTTAAAACAAACCTTTCTCCACTTGAATCACATCGCGGGAGCGGCGCAGCCTTATGACGTCACACGCCACGCCAAAATAAAAGTCCTTTTTGTTTGGCTTTTTTGCCACTGGCAGTTATGACTTATTGATACATTTCTCCCTCGTTTACCACTTTACACGACATATCTGCTATCTCTCACACAGACACAGATATTCAGTATTTAAAGTTGATCAAAAGATTTAAAGAGCCCATATTATACATGAAATAGGGTCATATTTAGGTTGTAAGGGTCTCCAACAACAGTCTAATATGCATGCAAGGTCATAAAATACTTTGATGGTCTTATAATCTGCATTTATTTTTACCTAATTATCCCAACGACTCCCATATGAATCATTCAGCGATTCATTTGTTCCCAACCCCCTCCTCAGCGCGAAGCTAATCTGCGCTGATTGGACCGATGACAGCCTGCTGTGATTGGTCGACAGTGACAGGCTTCAGCACGAGACAGAGTGAAATGCCCAGCTGGTAATCAACTATATAAACGTAGTCACAGTGCACACGCGCTTCATAGTGTAAGGCTTTTTTCACACACACACACACAACCCTCCTCAGAAGAACTGGGAAGATCGACGCCAGTCTCCTAGCCTCTCCCTCTCCCTCTCTCACACACACACACAACGCTCCTCAGAAGAACTAGGGAAAGCGACGCGAGTCTCTCTCTCTCTCTCTCTCTCTCTCTCTCTCTCTCTCTCTCTCTCTCTCTCTCTCTCTCTCTCACACACAACGCTCCTCAGAAAAACTAGGGAAAGCGACGCGAGTCTCTCTCTCTCTCTCTCTCACACACACACACACACAACGCTCCTCAGAAGAACTAGGGAAAGCGACGCGACTCTCTCTCTCTCTCTCTCTCTCTCTCTCTCTCTCTCTCTCACACACAACGCTCCTCAGAAAAACTAGGGAAAGCGACGCGAGTCTCTCTCTCTCTCTCTCTCACACACAACGCTCCTCAGAAAAACTAGGGAAAGCGACGCGAGTCTCTCTCTCACTCTCTCACACACACACACACACACACACAACGCTCCTCAGAAGAACTAGGGAAAGTGACACGAGTCTCCTGTCTCACGATCGCCATAGCAACGACAAACGGCAGTGGAACGCGAGCTCACAAAAGCCTTTAACGTTAAATCCGTAAACAAAGCGGCACGCGTCGCGTTTTTAACGTGGCTTACATGTGATAAGAGAATATAAAGAGTAACCGCGTGTACTGTACCAGGTTAACAAGTAACAAAACACAATAAATACATAATTTGTAAGTTAAAAGAGGCAACAATTTTAATCGCACTTACTTACACTAGTGAATAAACCTCAACCACTGACTCTTCACAGTTCACAACTCATCTTTGGGTAGAGACTCAATATTATCCATCTGAGCACAGCGTGACTTCATTCGACCGGCGGCGTCTGTGTGTGTGTGTCTAGTGTTTTTTCTGTGTTAGTGGGCGGGGCCGCAGGTTTCAAATCTCCCTGGTTTGCACGCGTAACTACTGGCGAGGCTTGTGTTTCGTGGCTGCGTCATCGCGAAACACCTAATGACTCGTTATCATGACGACTCGTTTGAAGCACTATGAGTCGACTCTTTTATAGATGAATCAATAGTTTTAAACACTGTACACTTACAGATTTAAGCCTTAGCTGGATATTTCACTTCACTTAGAGCTGTGTTACACACTACATGGAAGGGCATTTTCAAAAACCCATAATATGGGCTCTTTAATCTAAACATTTTTAAGACAATTTTGAAAAAAACGTTTTTGGGTCATTATCACTATAAAGTGCCTTTGAGACATCAACATTTAAAAAAAATAAAATAAAAGTTAGAGATTTTTTATTTAACCACATTGTTGTATTAATTAGACCTTATGCTGTAAGAAATGAATGTTGGTCAAGCTCCTGCACTTTTTTTTACAAGTGCAAGCAGAAAAACAGGAAACAAACCTCAAATTGTGGCAATCCTGCAATGAACAATTCAAAGTAGTATACCTGATGTTCATGAACTTCAGGTGTGAGGTGTTGAGGATTAAGGGATGTGAAGTCTAGCTGCCTAGACCTGTATCAAATATTTATTTGGGTCCTCATACTTGGAGAAGATCTGGAATATAACTTTCAAAGGTAAGTTAACTACTGGATGCTAAAGTTAACATTTTAATGTTCCTTTGTAGTCCTAATTCTAAGAGAAAATGATACACAATGGTTATGAATCTTGATTGTACAGAATTTAAATATGGGTTTTTGTTTCCTCCTTGTGTAATGTGTATGTAGGTTAAAACATCAAACTAAAACTTTTTCGTTAGAAAAATGATTTATGATATAAAACAATTTTGTAACTAAAGCAACTGCATTTAACATTTAACTCAAATAAACTCAAAAGAACTACAAACACAGGGGTGCACAAACTTGGTCCTGTATTGCTGGTGTCTTGAATAGTTACATTTTAACCACAATCAGACACAATATGACCAGCTAATTATTAGACACCAGTCATCCAAGACCAAGTTTGTGCACTCCTGTACTAACTTTATTGAAATGCATATCTATTATTATACAAATTTAATTTCCAAAACTCTCCGGTTTGCATGCTCAATTGCTATTGTGCATGGAAGTTATTTCACCAAATCATCAATATTCCCATTGTATAGATGGGCTGGGATCTCGAATTCACTGAAATCGCTGCAAATCAGCTGCAGGCTTTTCCCTCTTCTGAGACCCCAACAACCTCTACTTCCTCAGTTTCATGTCTTCTCTCAGCAACCTGCACTGAGTGAGTAAAATTGACATGTTTACAACTGTAATTGTTACAGTGTTATTACAGTGATTGTTTATCATTATAACTTCATTACAGAGCTATAATAATAAAGTTGAATAAAAATGTTATATTGTTATTAGCAGACCATGCAATGGCAGTCATGTATGCAGAAATTATAATGTAATATTTGATTATATTATAAAAGTTCTGTAATAAGAAGTTTCATATCAAGTGAATCTATTTTATTTTAATAGTTTAAACGTAAATGAATATGCTTATTCACAGTTTATAATCAAAAAGATTTGATATCTTATAGTTTATTTTACTTTTTTGTGAGTTCTAGATAGAGATGCACAATATTATCAAACATCATTGGTGGTTAAAGTGATGTACTGTTAATATTTTTAGATATTTTTTTAAAATCAACTGTAAAATCATAGAATCACAAAACTACCAAATAGGTTCCCCCTCAACAAATGCCAAAATTTTTATTATATTGAATAAATGTCAAATCTAAATGTGTGCATTGTGGGTGTGCATTCCGTGTTTCAGGTGAGATGTTAAACCGAGGTCCTGACACTCTGTGATCATTCAAAATCCCAGGATGTCCTTTGAAAAAAAAGAAAGCAAGCATTAATAAAAACAAAATTAAGAACTATTCTTGTATGGTCAATCGATGCATTGAATTTATTAAAAGGGAACTAGACAATCCCTGTTCTTGCCATGACAGAATATAGATAAACTTTTTCATCTGTATGTTGCAGTTAGAAAAGAAGGATATGCATCTGTAATTCTGATGCAAAATATGTGTGATGGCCGGAAACATATCACAGCACCAAGCTGGATATAATCGCTCAAGACCCTCCACCATGTTATCAGCAGGGCCTGACTGCTGTTTACTATGCATATGAGAAAACATCAGTTATTACAATGAACACACTCAGTAATTATCTATACACAACACAAGGTAACTGAATTGATAGAGCAAATAAGATTTGTTCTGACTCAGGCCAGAAGTATATCTGACTCTTTTGGCTTTTCCAGATATAACAATACAAAGGTGCAATACAGTAAACTCAGCTAATTACATTTTTCTCAAAGGAGAAAGAACGTCACAGAATGTATGATCGAATCATTAGCATTCAATGGATTAAGACCTAGAGTCAGACCAAATATCTAATGCAGAACTTGATTACTTTGTGAACTGTTATTGCTTCAGAGATGCTTTAAAGGTCACCTAGGTTACCCCTTTTTTCAGATTTAATATAAGTCTTTTGTGTCTCCAGAATGTGTCTGTAAAGTTTCAGCTCAAAACAACCATCAGAGTATTTGTCATAGCTGTCTGAAGTGTCTGTATTATAGCCGGTAAAACCTGCTTGCTATTTTTTTGTACTGGGCCTTTAAGGCTAGTCCTCTCCGTCTACCGTTCCCACGTGCCTGTCAGCAACATGCCTCAATCGCTGCCCTCGGCTGCCTCAGGAAGCAGATCTCACGTCGCGTTTGTGAGAAATACTATAGTAAGAACTTTACCAATGAGTATTGATGCATTTTTGTGATTTGCAACCATAAGTCACACACAATGTCGTTACAAAGTTCACGCGCACACACAGCGAGGACACGCGCACACACACACACACACACACATATATAGTGCAGACACCCACACAAACAAACACAGAGAGAGAGAGACAGAGACAGCGTGCTTGTTTAGCTTCGCACTCTGTTTGCACGCATATGTGACAGGATACAGGTTAATCCTCACTGCTGTATGGATATCTGTTATGTTAATGTACAAAATAAACCTGATATAATGTCCACAAACCAGGATTGAAGCATCTTCCTTTATAATTGTTCTGACACGCGGCTCAGTTGATGAAGTAAAGCTAAGCTAAATCGCTCTACTTCATTACACACGTGCACTGTTTTAAAACATTTTAAACATGTGAAACTCACTCTTGATCACATTTGATGATGATTGATGATCCCAGCGTACTGAACAGAGCTTTTATTCCCGGTTGCTTGCACGTCTGGTCTTGTTGATATGATTATACACGTGACTACCAGGACATGTTAATACGCACAGCTGTCAATGAATTCAGTGGGCGGGGGGACCACACTCCTACGTCAAGTTGAGGTAGATCTGAAAACCGCTCCGATTGGTCCACCATTTTTATGATGTTAAATTTGAAAAAAAAAAGGACTGGGTGTGTTTATATCACCCCAATATGACTGTCTTTACACTATATCTACACACATGTCTGTGCAAACAGCTTGAAAAGTAGATTTTTCACCATAGGTGCCCTTTAAATCAGTGTGTTACCACCATGCTATTATTTTAATCAACCTAAACTAACAATCCTTTGTTATCTTTGGTGAATCTAACTTAACTTTAGTGAATCTAGTTGACTTGACAAAAAAACATGTTGTGATAACAAAGCAAGAAAAAAAAATTTTACAGAGTAGACAAAATCAGACAAAACTAAGCAAAAGTAAACAAAATCAGACAAAACAAAACTATACAAAACTAAAGATTCTAGACAAAAGTAGACAAAATCAGATAAAGCAAAACTAGACAAAACTAAACTAGGCAAAACTGTACAAAATTGGACAAAATAAAACTACACAAAACTAGACAAACATAAACAAAAATAGACAAAATCAGACAAAAAATCTAGACAAAAGTAGACAAAATCAGACAAAGCAAAAGTAGACAAAATCAGACAAAGCAAAAGTAGACAAAAAAGACAAAACAAAGCTAAACAAACGTAAACAAAATCAGACAAAAGTAGAAAAAATATGACAAAACAACACTAGACAAAAGTTGACAAAATCAGACAAAACAAAACTAGACAAAAGTAGACAAAATCAGACAAAACAAAAGGATACAAAATCGGACAAAACAAAACTACACAAAAGTAGAAAAAATCAGACAAAAGTAAACAAAATCAGATAAAACAAAACAAGACAAAACTAGACAAAATCAGAAAAAAACTAGACAAAAGTAGCCAAACCAGAAAAACAAAACTAAACAAAAGTAGACAAAATCAGACAAAAGTAGACAAAATCAGACAAAACAAAACTAGATAAAAGTAGACAAAATCAAACAAAAAAGCTTTACAAAAGTAGACAAAATCAGATAAAACAAAACAAGACAAAGGTATACAAAATCTGACAAAAAACTAGAAAAAAAGTAGCCAAACCAGAAAAAACTAAACTAGACAAAACTAAACAAAATCAGACAAAACAAAACTAGACAAAAGTAGACAAAATCAGACAAAACAAAAGTAGACAAAATCAGACAAAGCAAAAGTTGACAAAAAAGACAAAACAAAGCTAGACAAACGTAAACAAAATCAGACAAAAGTAGAAAAAATATGACAAAACAAAATTAGACAAAAGTTGACAAAATCAGACAACAAAACTAGACAAAAGCAGACAAAATCAGACAAAACAAAAGTAGAAAAAAATCAGACAAAAGTAAACAAAATTAGATAAAACAAAACAAGACAAAACTAGACAAAATCAGAAAAAAATAGACAAAAGTAGCCAAACCAGAAAAAACTAAACTAAACAAAACTAGACAAAACTAAACAAAAGTAGACAAAATCAGACAAAACAAAACTAGACAAAAGTAGACAAAATCAGACAAAACGCATCTAGACAAAATCAGACAAAACAAAACTAGACAAAATCTGACAAAACAAAACCAGACAAAATAGACAAAATCTGACAAAACAAAAGTAGACAAAATCAGACAAAAGTAGACAAAATCAGACAAAACAAAATTAGACAAAACTAAACAAAACTAGACAAAAATCGGACAAAACTAAACAAATCTAGACAAACTAAACAAACCTAGACAAAACAAAACTAGACAAAAATAAACAAAAATAGACAAAATCAGACAAAACAAAACTAGACAAAAATAGACAAAATCAGACAAAACTAAATCAGACAAAACTAAACAAGACTAGACAAAAGTAGACAAAATCGGACAAAAATAGACAAAATCAGACAAAAACTAAACAAAACGAAAAAAAAATAGACAAAATCAGACAAAACAAAACTAGACAAAAGTAGACAAAATCAGACAAAACGCATCTAGACAAAATCAGACAAAACAAAAGTAGACAAAATCTGACAAAACAACACTAAAAAATAGACAAAATCTGACAAAACAAAAGTAGACAAAATCAAACAAAACTAGACAAAATCAGACAAAACAAAATTAGACAAAACTAAACAAAACTAGACAAAAATTGGACAAAACTAAACAAATCTAGACAAAACTAAACAAACCTAGACAAAACAAAACTAGACAAAAATAAACAAAAATAGACAAAATCAGACAAAACAAAACTAGACAAAATCAGACAAAACTAAATCAGACAAAACTAAAACAAAACTAGACAAAATCAGACAAAACAAAACTAGACAAAAGAAGACAAAATCAGACAAAACGCATCTAGACAAAATCAGACAAAACAAAAGTAGAAAAAAATTGACAAAACAACAGTAGACAAAATCTGACAAAACAAAACTACAAAAATAGACAAAATCTGACAAAACAAAAGTAGACAAAATCAGACAAAAAGTAGACAAAATCAGACAAAACAAAATTAGACAAAACTAAACAAAACTAGACAAAAATCGGACAAAACTAAACAAATCTAGACAAAACTAAACAAACCTAGACAAAACAAAACTAGACAAAAATAAACAAAAATAGACAAAATCAGACAAAACAAAACTAGACAAAAATAGACAAAATCAGACAAAACTAAATCAGACAAAACTAAACAAGACTAGACAAAAGTAGACAAAATCGGACAAAAATAGACAAAATCAGACAAAACTAAACAAAACGAAAAAAAATAGACAAAATCAGACAAAACAAAACTAGACAAAAGTAGACAAAATCAGACAAAACGCATCTAGACAAAATCAGACAAAACAAAAGTAGACAAAATCTGACAAAACAACACTACAAAAATAGACAAAATCTGACAAAACAACACTACAAAAATAGACAAAATCTGACAAAACAAAAGTAGACAAAATCAAACAAAACTAGACAAATCAGACAAAACAAAATTAGACAAAACTAAACAAAACTAGACAAAAATTGGACAAAACTAAACAAATCTAGACAAAACTAAACAAACCTAGACAAAACAAAACTAGACAAAAATAAACAAAAATAGACAAAATCAGACAAAACAAAACTAGACAAAATCAGACAAATCTAAATCAGACAAAACTAAACAAAACTAGACAAAATCAACAAAACAAACTAGACAAAAAAGAAGACAAAATCAGACAAAACGCATCTAGACAAAATCAGACAAAACAAAAGTAGAAAAAAATTGACAAACAACAGTAGACAAAATCTAACAAAACAAAACTACAAAAAAGACAAAATCTGACAAAACAAAAGTAGACAAAATCAGACAAAAGTAGACAAAATCAGACAAAACAAAATTAGACAAAACTAAACAAAACTAGACATAAATCGGACAAAACTAAACAAATCTAGACAAAACTAAACAAACCTAGACAAAACAAAACTAGACAAAAATAAACAAAAATAGACAAAATCAGACAAAACTAAACAAAATGAGAAAAAACTAAGCAAAAATAGACAAAATCTGACAAAACAAAACTGGACAAAAGTAGGAGTATTGTCTATAGGATATTTTTAGACAAAAATCGGACAAAACTAAACAAATCTAGACAAAACTAAACAAACCTACACAAACAAAACTAGACAAAAATAATTAAAACTAGACAAAAATCGGACAAAACTAAACAAACCTACACAAACAAAACTAGACAAAAATAATTAAAACTAGACAAAAATCGGACAAAACTAAACAAATCTAGACAAAACTAAACAAACCTAGACAAAACAAAACTAGACAAAAATAAACAAAAATAGACAATATCAGACAAAACAAAACTAGACAAAAGTAGACAAAATCGGACAAAAATAGACAAAATCAGACAAAACTAAACAAAACTAGACAAAACTAGACAAAATCAGACAAAACGCATCTAGACAAAATCAGACAAAACGAAATTAGACAAACTAAACATACCTAGACAAAACAATACTAGACAAAATAAACAAAACAGACAAAGGTATACAAAATCTGACAAAAAACTAGACAAAAGTAGCCAAACCAGACAAAACAAAACTAGACAAAACTAAACAAAAGTAGACAAAATCAGACAAAACAAAAGTAGACAAAATCAGACAAAACAAGATGAAAGTAGACAAAATAAAGACAAAACAAAACTAGACAATTGTAGAAAAATCTGACAAATGTAGACAAAATCAGAAAAAACAAAACTACACAAAAGTAGAAAAAAATCTGACAAAAGTAGACAAAATCAGATAAAACAAAAGACAAAATCAGACAAAAAACTAGACAAAAGAGGCAAACCAGAAAAAAACTAAACTAGACAAAACTAAACAAAAGTAGACAAAATCAGACAAAACAAAACTAGACAAAAGTAGACAAAATCAGACAAAACAAAAAGTTGAAAAAATCTGACAAAACAAAACTAGACAAAAGTAGACAAAATCAGACAAAACAAAATTGGACAAAATCTGACAAAACAAAACTAGACAAAAGTAGACAAAATCAGACAAAACAAAATTGGACAAAAGTAGACAAAAATCAGACAAAATAAAACTAGACAAAAGTAGATAAAATCAAACAAAACAAAACTAGACAAAAGTAAACAAAATCAGACAAAAGTAGACAAAATCAAACAAAACAAAACTAGACAAAAGTAGAAAAAATCTGACAAAACAGAACTAGACAAAACAAAACTAGACAAAATCGGACAAAACTAAACAAATCTAGACAAAACTAAACAAACCTAGACAAAAGTAGATAAAATCAGACAAAACAAAAATAGACAAAATCAGACAAAACAAAAGTAGACAAAATTTGACAAAACAAAACTAGAAAAAAGTAGACAAAATCAGACAAACAAAACTAGACAAAAAACTAGACAAAATCAGACAAAACGAAACTACACAAAAGTAGACAAAATCAGACAAAACTAAAAAAAACTAAAGTAGAAAAAATCTGACAAAAGTAGACAAAATCAGATAAAACAAAACAAGACAAAGGTATACAAAATCTGACAAAAAACTAGACAAAAGTAGCCAAACCAGACAAAACAAAACTAGACAAAACTAAACAAAAGTAGACAAAATCAGACAAAACAAAAGTAGACAAAATCAGACAAAACAAAACAAGATAAAAGTAGACAAAATAAAGACAAAACAAAACTAGACAAAAGTAGAAAAAAACTGACAAATGTAGACAAAATCAGAAAAAACAAAACTACACAAAAGTAGAAAAAAATCTGACAAAAGTAGACAAAATCAGATAAAACAAAAGACAAAATCAGACAAAAAAACTAGACAAAAGAGGCAAACCAGAAAAAAACTAAACTAGACAAAACTAAACAAAAGTAGACAAAATCAGACAAAACAAAACTAGACAAAAGTAGACAAAATCAGACAAAACAAAAAGTTGAAAAAATCTGACAAAACAAAACTAGACAAAAGTAGACAAAATCAGACAAAACAAAATTGGACAAAATCTGACAAAACAAAACTAGACAAAAGTAGACAAAATCAGACAAAACAAAATTGGACAAAAGTAGACAAAAATCAGACAAAATAAAACTAGACAAAAGAAGACAAAATCAAACAAAACAAAACTAGACAAAAGTAAACAAAATCAGACAAAAGTAGACAAAATCAAACAAAACAAAACTAGACAAAAGTAGAAAAAATCTGACAAAACAAAAATAGATGAAATCAGACAAAACAAAAGTAGACAAAATCTGACAAAACAAAACTACACAAAATCGGACGAAACTAAACAAAACTAGACAAAACTAAACAAACCTAGACAAAAGTAGATAAAATCAGACAAAACAAAAATAGACAAAATCAGACAAAACAAAAGTAGACAAAATCAGACAAAACAAAACTAGACAAAAGTAGACAAAATCAGACAAAACAAAAAGTTGAAAAAATCAGACAAAACAAAACTAGACAAAAGTAGACAAAATCACACAAACAAAAGTGGACAAAATCAGACAAAACAAAACTAGACAAAACTAAACAAAAGTAGACAAAATCAGACAAAACAAAAGTAGACAAAATCAGACAAAACAAAACAAGATAAAAGTAGACAAAACAAAACTAGACAAAAGTAAACAAAATCAGACAAAAGTAGACAAAATCAGAAAAAACAAAACTACACAAAAGTAGAAAAAATCTGACAAAAGTAAACAAAATTAGATAAAACAAAACTAGACAAAATCAGAAAAAAACTAGACAAAAGTAGCCAAACCAGAAAAAACAAAACTAAACAAAACTAGACAAAACTAAACAAAAGTAGACAAAATCAGACAAAACAAAACTAGACAAAAGTAGACAAAATCAGACAAAAAAGCTTTACAAAAGTAGACAAAATCAGACAAAACAAAACTAAACCAAAGTAGAAAAAATCTGACAAAAGTAGACAAAATCAGATAAAACAAAACAAGACAAAGGTATACAAAATCTGACAAAAAACTAGACAAAAGTAGCCAAACCAGACAAAACAAAACTAGA
Organism: Danio aesculapii; assembly: GCF_903798145.1. Taxonomy (NCBI): domain Eukaryota; kingdom Metazoa; phylum Chordata; class Actinopteri; order Cypriniformes; family Danionidae; genus Danio; species Danio aesculapii. Next base: position 5,228,545 of record NC_079438.1, on the reverse strand, counting down.
CAAAACTAAACAAAAGTAGACAAAATCAAACAAAACAAAAGTAGACAAAATCAGACAAAACAAGATAAAAGTAGACAAAATAAAGACAAAACAAAACTAGACAAAAGTAAACAAAATCAGACAAAAGTAGACAAAATCAGAAAAAAACAAAACTACACAAAAGTGAAAAAAATCTGACAAAAGTAGACAAAATCAGATAAAACAAAAGACAAAATCAGACAAAAAAACTAGACAAAAGAGGCAAGCCAGAAAAAACTAAACTAGACAAAAGTAGACAAAATCAGACAAAACAAAAGTAGACAAAATCAGACAAAACAAAGCTAGACAAATGTAGACAAAATCAGGCAAAACAAAAGTAGAAAAAATCTGACAAAACAAAACTAGACAAAAGTAGACAAAATAAGACAAACAAAACTAGACAAAAGTAGACAAAATCAGACAAAACAAAATTGGACACAAGTAGACAAAATCTGACGAAACAAAACTAGACAAAATCAGACAAAACAAAATTGGACAAAAGTAGACAAAATCAGACAAAACAAAAGTAGACAAAATCAATCAAAAGAAAAGTAGACAAAACTAAACAAAAGCAGACAAAATCAAACAAAACAAAACAACAAAAGTAGACAAAATCAAACAAAACAAAACTAGACAAAAGTAGAAAAAATCAGACAAAACGAAATTAGACAAAACTAAACAAAACGAGACAAAACTAGACAAAAGTAGACAAAATCAGACAAAACAAAACTAGACAAAAGTAGACAAAATCAGACAAAACGAAATTAGACAAAACTAGAAAAAAGTAGAAAAAATCAGACAAAACAAAAGTAGACAAAATCAGACAAAACAAAATTAGACAAAATCTGACAAAACAAAACTAGACAAAATCTGACAAACAAAACTAGACAAAACAAAACTAGACAAAATCGGACAAAACTAAACAAATCTAGACAAAACTAAACAAACCTAGACAAAAGTAGATAAAATCAGACAAAACAAAAATAGACAAAATCATACAAAACAAAAGTAGACAAAATTTGACAAAACAAAACTAGAAAAAAGTAGACAAAATCAGACAAACAAAACTAGACAAAAAACTAGACAAAATCAGACAAAACGAAACTAGACAAAAGTAGACAAAATCAGACAAAACTAAACAAAACCAAAGTAGAAAAAATCTGACAAAAGTAGACAAAATCAGATAAAACAAAACAAGACAAAGGTATACAAAATCTGACAAAAAACTAGACAAAAGTAGCCAAACCAGACAAAACAAAACTAGACAAAACTAAACAAAAGTAGACAAAATCAGACAAAACAAAACAAGATGAAAGTAGACAAAATAAAGACAAAACAAAACTAGACAAAAGTAGAAAAAAAACTGACAAATGTAGACAAAATCAGAAAAAACAAAACTACACAAAAGTAGAAAAAAATCTGACAAAAGTAGACAAAATCAGATAAAACAAAAGACAAAATCAGACAAAAAAACTAGACAAAAGAGGCAAACCAGAAAAAAAACTAAACTAGACAAAACTAAACAAAAGTAGACAAAATCAGACAAAACAAAAGTAGACAAAATCAGACAAAACAAAAAGTTGAAAAAATCTGACAAAACAAAACTAGACAAAAGTAGACAAAATCAGACAAAACAAAATTGGACAAAATCTGACAAAACAAAACTAGACAAAAGTAGACAAAATCAGACAAAACAAAATTGGACAAAAGTAGACAAAATCAAACAAAACGAAACTAGACAAAAGTAAACAAAATCAGACAAAAGTAGACAAAATCAAACAAAACAAAACTGGACAAAAGTAGATAAAATCAGACAAAACAAAAGTAGACAAAATCAGACAAAACAAACCTAGACAAAATCAGACAAAACAAAAGTAGACAAAACTAGACAAAAGTAAACAAAATCGGACAAAACTAGACAAAACTAAACAAATTTAGACAGAACGAAACAAACCTAGACAAAACAAAACTAGACAAAACTAAACAAAAGTAGAAAAAATTATACAAAACAAAAATAGACAAAAGTAGACAAAATCAGACAAAACAAAAGTAGACAAAATCAGACAAAACAAAGCTAGACATATGTAGACCAAATCAGACAAAACTAAACTAGACAAAATCAGACAAAACAAAAGTAGAAAAAATCTGACAAAACAAAACTAGACAAAAGTAGACAAAATCAGACAAAACAAAATTGGACAAAAGTAGACAAAATCTGACAAAACAAAACTAGACAAAAGTAGACAAAATCAGACAAACAAAACTAGACAAAATCAGACAAAACAAAGCTAGACAAAAAAAGACAAAATCAGACAAAACAAAACTAGACAAAAGTAGACAAAATTCAGACAAAACAAAACTAGACAAAAATAGACAAAATCAAACAAAACAAAACTAGACAAAAGTAAACAAAATCAGACAAAAGTAGACAAAATCAGACAAAACAAAAGTAGACAAAACTAAACAAAAGTAGACAAATACAAACAAAACAAAACTAAACAAAAGTAGACAAAATCAAACAAAACAAAACTAGACAAAAGTAGAAAAAATCTGACAAAACGAAATTAGACAAAAGTAGACAAAATCAGACAAAACAAAACTAAACCAAAGTAGAAAAAATCTGACAAAAGTAGACAAAATCAGATAAAACAAAACAAGACAAAGGTATACAAAATCTGACGAAAACTAGACAAAAGTAGCCAAACCAGACAAAACAAAACTAGACAAAACTAAACAAAAGTAGACAAAATCAGACAAAACAAAAGTAGACAAAATCAGAAAAAACAAAACAAGATAAAAGTAGACAAAATAAAGACAAAACAAAACTAGACAAAAGTAAACAAAATCAGACAAAAGTAGACAAAATCAGAAAAAACAAAACTACACAAAAGTAGAAAAAAATCAGACAAAAGTAGACAAAATCAGATAAAACAAAAGACAAAATCAGACAAAAAAACTAGACAAAAGAGGCAAACCAGAAAAAAACTAAACTAGACAAAACTAAACAAAAGTAGACAAAATTAGACAAAACAAAACTAGACAAAAGTAGACAAAATCAGACAAAACAAAAAGTTGAAAAAATCTGACAAAACAAAACTAGACAAAAGTAGACAAAATCAGACAAACAAAACTAGACAAAAATAGCCAAAATCAGACAAAACAAAATTGGACAAAAGTAGACAAAATCTGACAAAACAAAACTAAACAAAAGTAGACAAAATCAGACAAAACAAAATTGGACAAAAGTAGACAAAATTCAGACAAAACAAAACTAGACAAAAGTAGACAAAATCAAACAAAACAAAACTAGACAAAAGTAAACAAAATCAGACAAAAGTAGACAAAATCAGACAAAACAAAAGTAGACAAAACTAAACAAAAGTAGACAAAATCAAACAAATCAAAACTAGACAAAAGAAGAAAAAATCAGACAAAACGAAATTAGACAAAACCAAACAAAACTAGACAAAATCTGACAAAACAAAACTACACAAAATCAGACAAAACAAAATTAGACAAAAGTAGACAAAATCAGACAAAGCGAAATTAGACAAAACTAAACAAAACGAGACAAAACTAAACAAAACAAGACAAAAGTAGAAAAAATCAGACAAAACAAAATTAGACAAAATCAGACAAAACAAAGGTAGACAAAATCTGACAAAACAAAACTAGACAAAATCGGACAAAACTAAACAAATCTAGACAAAACTAAACAAACCTAGACAAAAGTAGATAAAATCAGACAAAACAAAAATAGACAAAATCAGACAAAACAAAAGTAGACAAAATTTGACAAAACAAAACTAGAAAAAAGTAGACAAAATCAGACAAACAAAACTGGACAAAAACTAGAAAAAAGTAGACAAAATCAGACAAACAAAACTGGACAAAACTAGACAAAAGTAAACAAAATCGGACAATACTAGACAAAACTAAACAAATCTAGACAAAACTAAACAAACCTAGACAAAACTAAACAAAAATAGACAAAATCAGACAAAACTAAACAAAACTAGACAAAAGTAGATAAAATCAGACAAAACAAAAGTAGACAAAATCAGACAAAACAAACCTAGACAAAATCAGACAAAACAAAAGTAGACAAAACTAGACAAAAGTAAACAAATTTAGACAGAACGAAACAAACCTAGACAAAACAAAACTAGACAAAACTAAACAAAAGTAGAAAAAATTATACATAACAAAACTAGACAAAAGTAGACGAAATCAGACAAAACAAAAGTAGACAAAATCAGACAAAACAAAGCTAGACAAATGTAGACCAAATCAGACAAAACAAAACTAGACAAAATCAGACAAAACAAAAGTAGAAAATATCTGACAAAACAAAACTAGACAAAAGTAGACAAAATCAGACAAAACAAAATTGGACAAAAGTAGACAAAATCTGACAAAACAAAACTAGACAAAAGTAGACAAAATCAGACAAACAAAACTAGACAAAATCAGACAAAACAAAGCTAGACAAAAGTAGACAAAATCTGACAAAACAAAACTAAACAAAAGTAGACAAAATCAGACAAAACAAAATTGGACAAAAGTAGACAAAATTCAGACAAAACAAAACTAGACAAAAGTAGACAAAATCAAACAAAACAAAACTAGACAAAAGTAAACAAAATCAGACAAAAGTAGACAAAATCAGACACAACAAAAGTAGACAAAACTAAACAAAAGTAGACAAATACAAACAAAAAAAACTAAACAAAAGTAGACAAAATCAAACAAAACAAAACTAGACAAAAGTAGAAAAAAATCTGACAAAACGAAATTAGACAAAACTAAACAAAACGAGACAAAACTAGACAAAAGTAGACAAAATCTGACAAAACAAAACTAGACAAAAAAATACAAAATCAGACAAAACGCATTTAGACAAAATCAGACAAAACAAAAATAGACAAAATCAGACAAAACAAAACTAGACAAAAGTAGACAAAATCAGACAAAACGAAATTAGACAAAACTAAACAAAACTAGACAAAAGTAGAAAAAATCTGACAAAACAAAAATAGATAAAATCAGACAAAACAAAAGTAGACAAAATCTGACAAAACAAAAGTAGACAAAATCTGACAAACAAAACTAGACAAAACAAAACTAGACAAAATCGGACGAAACTAAACAAATCTAGACAAAACTAACCAAACCTAGACAAAAGTAGATAAAATCAGACAAAACAAAAATAGACAAAATCAGACAAAACAAAAGTAGACAAAATCAGACAAAACAAAACTAGACAAAAGTAGATAAAATCAGACAAAACAAAAAGTTGAAAAAATCTGACAAAACAAAACTAGACAAAAGTAGACAAAATCAGACAAACAAAACTAGACAAAAGTAGACAAAATCTGACAAAACAAAATTGGACAAAAGTAGACAAAATCTGACAAAACAAAAGTAGACAAAATCAGACAAAACAAAATTGGACAAAAGTAGACAAAATCAGACAAAACAAAAGTAGACAAAATTCAGACAAAACAAAACTACACAAAAGTAGACAAAATCAAACAAAACAAAACTAGACAAAAGTAAACAAAATCAGACAAAAGTAGACAAAATCAGACAAAACAAAAGTAGACAAAACTAAACAAAAGTAGACAAATACAAACAAAACTAAACAAAAGCAGACAAAATCAAACAAAACAAAACTAGACAAAAGTAGAAAAAATCAGACAAAACTAAATTAGACAAAACTAAACAAAACGAGACAAAACTAGACAAAATCTGACAAAACAAAACTAGACAAAAAATACAAAATCAGACAAAACGCATTTAGACAAAATCAGACAAAACAAAAATAGACAAAATCAGACAAAACAAAACTAAACAAAAGTAGACAAAATCAGACAAAACAAAATTGGACAAAAGTAGACAAAATCAGAAAAAACAAAAGTAGACAAAATTCAGACAAAACAAAACTACACAAAAGTAGACAAAATCAAATAAAACAAAACTAGACAAAAGTAAACAAAATCAGACAAAAGTAGACAAAATCAGACAAAACAAAAGTAGACAAAACTAAACAAAAGTAGACAAATACAAACAAAACTAAACAAAAGCAGACAAAATCAAACAAAACAAAACTAGACAAAAGTAGAAAAAATCAGACAAAACGAAATTAGACAAAACTAAACAAAACGAGACAAAACTAGACAAAAGTAGACAAAATCTGACAAAACAAAACTAGACAAAAAATACAAAATCAGACAAAACGCATTTAGACAAAATCAGACAAAACAAAAATAGACAAAAGTAGACAAAATCAGACAAACAAAACTAGACAAAATCAGACAAAACAAAGCTAGACAAAAGTAGACAAAATCAGACAAAACAAAAGTAGAAAAAATTCAGACAAAACAAAACTAGACAAAAGTAAACAAAATCAGACAAATGTAGACAAAATCAGACAAAACTAAAGTAGACAAAACTAAACAAAAGTAGACAAAATCAGACAAAACGAAATTAAGACAAAATTAGACAAAACTAAACAAAACGAGACAAAAGTAGACAAAATCTGACAAAACAAAAGTAGACAAAATCAGACAAAACAAAAGTAGACAAAATCTGACAAACAAAACTAGACAAAACAAAAGTAGACATAATCGGACAAAACTAAACAAATCTAGACAAAACTAAACAAACCTAGACAAAAGTAGATAAAATCAGGCAAAACAAAAATAGACAAAATCAGACAAAACAAAAGTAGACAAAATTTGACAAAACAAAACTAGAAAAAAGTAGACAAAATCAGACAAACAAAACTAGACAAAAAAACTAGACAAAAGTAGACAAAATCAAACAAACCGAAACTAGACAAAACTAGACAAAAGTAAACAAAATCGGACAAAACTAGAGAAAACTAAACAAAACTAGACAAAACTAAACAAAAATAGACAAAATCAGACAAAACTAAACACAACGAGACAAAACTAAACAAAAATAGACAAAATCAGACAAAACAAAATTATACAAAAGTAGACAAAATCAGACAAAACAAAAGTAGAAAAAATTTAGACAAAACAAAACTAGACAAAACTAAACAAAAGTAGACAAAATCAGACAAAACGAAATTAGACAAAACTAAACAAAACGAGACAAAACTAAACAAAACTAGACAAAAGTAGACAAAATCTGACAAAACAAATTTAGACAAAATCTGACAAAACAAAACTAGACAAAAAAAGACAAAATCAGACAAAATGCATTTAGACAAAATCAGACAAAACAAAAATAGACAAAATCAGACAAAACAAAACTAGACAAAAGTAGAAAAAATCTGACAAAACAAAAATAGACAAAATCATACAAAAAAGTAGACAAAATCAGACAAAACGCACCTAGACAAAATCAGACAAAACAAAAGTAGACAAAATCTGAAAAAACAAAACTAGACAAAATCTGACAAACAAAACTAGACAAAACAAAAGTAGACATAATCGGACAAAACTAAACAAATCTAGACAAAACTAAACAAACCTAGACAAAAGTAGATAAAATCAGGCAAAACTAAAATAGACAAAATCAGACAAAACAAAAGTAGACAAAATTTGACAAAACAAAACTAAAAAAGTAGACAAAATCAGACAAACAAAACTAGACAAAAAAACTAGACAAAAGTAGACAAAATCAGACAAACCGAAACTAGACAAAACTAGACAAAAGTAAACAAATAGGACAAAACTAGACAAAACTAGACAAAACTAAACAAAAATAGACAAAATCAGACAAAACTAAACAAAACGAGACAAAACTAAACAAAAATAGACAAAATCAGACAAAACTAAACAAAATCAGACAAAACAAAACTAGACAAAAGTAGACAAAATCAGACAAAATGCATCTAAACAAAATCAGACAAAACAAAAGTACACAAAATCTGACAAAACAAAACTAGACAAAAGTAGACAAAATCAGACAAACAAAACTAGACAAAACTAAACAAATTTAGACAGAACTAAACAAACCTAGACAAAACAAAACTAAACAAAATGAGACAAAACTAAACAAAACTAGACAAAAGTAGACAAAATCAGACAAAATGCATCTAGAAAAAATCAGACAAAACAAAACTAGACAAGAGTAGACAAAATCAGACAAAACTAGACAAAATCAGACAAAACGAAATTAAACAAAACTAAACAAAACTAGACAAAAGTAGACAAAATCGGACAAAACTAAACAAATCTAGACAAAACTAAACAAACCTAGACAAAACAAAACTAGACAAAACTAAACACAAACAGACAAAATCAGACAAAACTAAAAAAAACGAGACAAAACTAAACAAAACTAGACAAAAGTAGATAAAATCAGACAAAACAAAACTAGAAAAAAGTAGACAAAATCAGACAAAACGCATCTAGAGAAAATCAGACAAAACAAAATGAGAGAAAATCTGGCAAAACAAAACTAGACAAAAATAGACAAAATCAAACAAAACAAAATTAGACAAAACTAAACAAAATCAGACAAAACTAGACAAAAGTAGACAAAATCGGACAAAACTAAACAACTCTAGACAAAATTAAACAAACCTAGACAAAAGTAGATAAAATCAGACAAAACAAAAATAGACAAAATCAGACAAAACAATAGACAAAAGTAGACAAAATCAGATGAAATGCATCTAGACAAAACAAAACTAGGCAAAACAAAACTAGACAAGAGTAGACAAAATCAGACAAAACTAAGTCCACCATGTCCCTTTAATTTCCTTTTCTCCTTCCACTGTATTTTTCATCTTGCTTCTTATTCTAGCTCCCATACATTTTTCCTCTTCTACTTTTTTCAGTTTCTCTTCTAACATCACTATTCTCCTAATATCCATATTTCCTTCTGTTATCTTTTCCATTTCATTCTCCCATTCTTTGTTTAATTGTCTTTCTTTAGCTCGATTAGCTTTCTGCATTTTCTTTGAACATTCTATTGAAAATCTTTTGGCCTCTAATTTGACATTGTCCCACCACACACTTATTTCTTCATCATATAACTCATCATTTACACTATTAATAATAATATTTTCCATTTCAATTTTATAAAAATCATTCTTTAAGAGCTCTGTATTAAACACCCATACACCTGGTCCTCTTTCAACTCCACTGAAATCCATCATTACATACAAAAAATCATGGTCACTACAGCTAAAAATCTTGTAAAAAATCTTTGAAATAAAAGATTCTAATCTTCTTGTACATAAAACATAGTCTAATCTACTTTGTTTTAAAACTGTATTCATCCACTGCCTTCTTGAGTATTCTCTTTTGACTCTATTTCTCTCTCTCCATACATCTACATATTTATGTTTTTCAATCATGTATTTCAGTTCTTTTCTTCCAACATCTGCTCTATAAACCATATAATCATCTACATCTATCCTTTCTAAAACAGTATTAAAATCTCCTAAGACAATAACATTATTCCATCCACTCATTAAAACACTTAGGTCCTTAAAAAAAGTAACTCTTTCCAAGTCTTGATTTGGAGCATGGATGTTACATATTGTTATTTCTTCACCCTTATTTATAATTTTAATAGTTAAGATCCTTCCATAGTTATCTTTAAATAAAACATCAAATGAGCATCCTATTCCTCTTCTAATTAATACTGCCATGCCTTTTTTCTTATTTGGGTCATTATTATACAATATTTCCCCATCCCAACATTTTTTAAACTCATTAATAATTGTTTCATTCCATCCAGTCTCTTGTATACATATTATATCACATTTTTCTGTTAAAGCAATTACATTTTCAAACTTCACTTTAGATGACAGCCCTCTTACATTAATTGAAACCAAACATAAGTTGTTCATTAGAAATATAAAAGAAAACAAGCCATCCAAACAAAAGAAAATCCAAATTAAACAAACCATCAATCATCTGTAGTCTTTTTTATCTAAAATATTAGATCAGTTCTGTCAGTTTTTAGTTTTGCTTTTGCTTCTTTTCGTAATTTCTGTTTCTTAAGCACTTGCTGAATATTTATTTGTACAGTTTTTCTGCGTCTTCTGTTTATGCTGTCTATTGTTCTGTCTTTAGTCCCAATATTTATTTCATCATTATCATCATCATCGCTTACCTCTTCCTCAATTCTGCTTTCTGTATTTTCACCCGCTGCTCCTTGTTCTTTTTCCATGTCCTGTCCATCATCTTTCATTAGATGTTGTGCCTCAGTCTCTACTGTATCTCCTTCATCCTCTTCACTCATGGCCTGCTCCTCTTTTTGTTCATTCAAACCATCCGGTTCCCATTCCTGTTCTTCATCCTCACTTTCTTCATCGCTTGATTTCTCCGTTGGTTTATGCATTTCCATCACTCCAGTCTCTTCCTCATCCGATTCACATCTGCACCACAATGTTGTCTTTTTGCAGCCTTGGCACCGTGGGGCTTTACAGTCCCGCGCAAAATGCCCCTGCTCCAGACATTCTCTACACACAAATTGTGGGCAGTCTTTTTTTTTTCATGTTCAGTACTTCCACATAATCTGCATGTTTTTATCTGCTGATCATGTATCACTCTAAAATATTTGGGTCCTTCCTCTGTATCAAATTTGACGTTGTAAGGAAGAGTCAAGACTTCTTTTGGAAATTTCACCCTGATGAACCTTGTTCCGTCAGCCACAGTTGTTCCTGGATGGTATCTGGATGGTAAGTGGGAGAATTGGAGAAACTCCCCAGTCCACAAGCTTTTGGATGATTTCACTATCTTGAATATAATTGGGTAAATTTAAAAAAGAAACCATTCTCTCAGTTGCGCAGAGTTTTGATATTTCACAGAATTGTTGGTTAATCATGAGTCCATCCATTAAATGATCACAGTCTGTTTCATTTTCCATTGTAAGTTCATAGTCAAAATTAGATTTTTTCCTCAATCCTAACAATTTTCCAATTCCAGTCTTTCCTTCCACAGCCTTTATAATCATAACTACTGTGATATTTTCAGGATCTTTCACAGTCATTGTCAAAGTTGTTTCTTTTTTATATTGTCTCTGAAATCTAGCTTGACTTTTCAGTTTGTTTATCATGTCATTTCTTTAACTTGTTTGTTGGGTGTTTTCCAAACGTTCAGCAATTGCTTTACCTTTTGTTTGTTGTATTTCTCCACTTCCTCCTCTACTTGTGTCTGATCTATTTTTCCGCCTTCTTGCCACAACAGTTGCCCATGTGTCATTATTGTCGATGTACTTGTTTGAATCTCTTGAATTGTTATCTTCAGGAGTAGCTTTGTCCGTGCTGCCATAGTCTATATTCAGTTCCTGTTCCTTTACCGAAGTGTCCTTCCTTTCAAAAGGTTTTAACCCCAAACAGATAACACTGTCTGGGGTTTAACTACAACTAAAAAAAATTAATACAACTTAAGTAGAAATGCTGAACTTTGTGTTAATAGGTATGCTCGATGCATCCAAATGAAAGCTGCCGAAAAGAGAGAGAGAAAGGTAACAGAAACGGCCAACGTGGGGCTCGAACCCACGACCCTTAGATTAAGAGTCTCATGCTCTACCGACTGAGCTGGCCGGGCTTGTGAGATGCTCATTTAAGAGAAAGTCACTGTTTTGATCAATACCTTCCCTACCTGTGTAAAGTTTGATGGTGTTTTTAAGTCAACTGAAATAAGTAACTTGGCCAATCCAGGCACTGGACAACAAACTTCTGCTAAATCCTGACGTCAACTTGTAATGCTAGACAGCACGTGGCCCAGGATCATTGCCTGGTGCAAGTGTTAGCAGTTGCAAGGCAAAGAAAAGCTTAATTCGTCCCTGGGTGGGCTCGAACCACCAACCTTTCGGTTAACAGCCGAACGCACTAACCAATTGCGCCACAGAGACTCAGACACCAATCCAACTGTAGTAGAAATGCTGAACTTTGTCCCAATAGGTATGCTCGAAGAATCCAAATGAAAGCTGCCGAAGAGAGAGAGAGAGAAAGGTAACAGTAACGCCCAACATGGAGCTCGAACCCACCTCCCCCTGAGATTAAGCATCTCATGCTACACCGACTGAGCTAGCCGGGCTTCTGATGTATTTATTCTAGTCACTGTTTTGATCAATACCTTCCCTACCTGTGTAAAGTTTGATGTTTTTTTAAAGTCAACTGAAATAAGTAATTTGGCCAATCCAGGCACTGGACAACAAACTTCTGCTAAATCCTGATGTCAACTTGTAATGCCAGACAGCACATGGCCCAGGATCATTGCCCGGTGCACGTGTTAGCAGTTGCAAGGCAGAGAAAAAGCTTAATTCATCCCTGGGTGGACTCGAACCATCAACCTTTCGGTTAACAGCAAAACACGCTAACCGATTGCGCCACAGAGACCAAAACAACTGTAGTAGAAAAGCTGAACTTTGTCTCAATAGGTATGCTCGAAGAATCCAAATGAAAGCTGCCGAAAAGAGAGAGAGAAACGCCCAACGTGGGGCTCAAACCCACGACCCTGAGATTAAGAGTCTCATGCTCTACCGACTGAGCTAGCCGGGCTTCAGATAGATTCGTTCTAGTCACTGTTTTGATTAGTACCTTCCCTACCTGTGTAAAGTTTAATGGTTTTTTTAAGTCAACTGGAATAAAAAAATTGGCCAATACAGGCACTGGACAACAAACTTCTGCTAAATCCTGATGTCATCTTGTAACGGCAGACAGCATGTGGCCCAGGATCTATGCCCAGTGCACGTGTTAGCAGTTGCAAGGCAGAGAAAAACTTAATTCATCCCTGGGTGGGCTCGAACAACCAACCTTTCAGTTAACAGCCGAACGCGCTAACCAATTGTGCCACAGAGACTTTGAGAGCAATCCAGCTGTAGTAGAAATGCTGAACTTTGTCTCAATAGGTATGCTCGAAGAATCCAATTGAAAGCTGCCGAAAAGAGAGAGAGGAACGCCCAATGTGGGGCTCGAACCCACGACCCTGAGATTAAGAGTCTCATGCTCTACCGACTGAGCTAGCCGGGCTTCCGATACATTTATTCTAGTCACTGTTTTGATCAATACCTTCCCTACCTGTGTAAAGTTTGATGCTGATTTTAAGTCAACTGGAATAAGTAACTTGGTCAATCTAGGCACTGGACAACAAACTTCTGCTAAATCCTGATGTCATCTTGTAACGCCAGACAGCACGTGGCCCAGGATCATTGCCCGATGCACGTGTTAGCAGTTGCAAGGCAGCAAAAGCCTTCGCTCGTCCTTGGATGGGCTCAAAGCAACAACCTTTTGGTTAACAGCCGAACGCGCTAACCGATTGTGCCACAGAGACTCAGACTAAATATACCAACTGTGGTAGAAACGCTGAACTTTGTCTCACTTGGTCTGCTGGATGAGCCCCCAAATGAAAGCTGCCGAAAAGAGAGAGAGAAAGGTAACAGAAACACCCAACGTGAGGCTTGAACTAACGTCACTGAGATTAAGTGTCTCATGCTCTCCCGACTGAGCTAGCTGGGCTAGTGAAAAACTCATTCTAGTCACTGTTTTGATCAATACCTTCCCTACCTGTGTAACGTTTGAAGCTGATTTTAAGTCAACTGGAATAAGTAACTTGGTCAATCTAGGCACTGGACAACAAACTTCTGCTAAATCCTGATGTCATCTTGTAACGCCAGACAGCACGTGGCCCAGGATCATTGCCTGGTGCACGTGTTAGCAGTTGCATGGCAGCAAAAGCATTCGTTCTTTCCTGGGTGGGTTCGAACCACCAACCTTTCGGTTAACAGTCGAACACGCTAACCAATTGTGCCACTGAGACTCAGACACCAAACCAACTGTTGTAGAAAACCTGAACTTTGTCTCACTTGGTCTGCAGGATCAACCCAAATGAAAGCTGCCAAAAAAAGAGAGAAAGGTAACAGAAACGGCCAACATGGGGCTCGAACCCACGACCCTGAGATTAAGAGTCCCATACTCTACCAACTGAGCTAGCCGGGCTTCTGCTACATTCATTCTAGTCACTGTTTTGATCAATATCTTCCCTACCTGTGTAAAGTTTGAAGCTGATTTTAAGTCAACTGGAATAAGTAACTTGGCCGATCCAGGCACTGGACAACAAACTTCTGCTAAATCCTGATGTCATCTTGTAACGCCAGACAGCACGTGGCCCAGGATCATTGCCTGGTGCACGTGTTAGCAGTTGCAAGGCAGCAAAAGCATTCGCTCTTCCCTGGGTGGGCTCAAACCACCAACCTTTCGGTTAACAGACGATCATGCTAACCGATTGCGCCACTGAGACTCAGACACCAAACTAACTGTTGTAGAAAAGCTGAACTTTGTCTCACTTGGTCTGCAGGATGAATGCAAATGAAAGCTGCCGAAAAGAGAGAGAAAGGTAACAGAAACAACCAACGTGGGGCTCAAACCAACGTCACTGAGATTAAGTGTCTCATGCTCTCCCGTCTGGACTAGCCGGGCTTGTGAGACACTCATTCTAGTCACTGTTTTTATCAATACCTTCCCTACCTGTGTAAAGTTTGATGCTGATTTTAAGTCAACTGGAATAAGTAACTTGGCCAATAGAGGCACTGGACAACAAACTTCTGCTAAATCCTGATGTCATCTTGTAACGCCAGACAGGGCTTGTGAGATGCTCATTCAAGAGAAAGTCACTGTTTTGATCATTACCTTCCCTACCTGTGTAAAGTTTAATGGTTTTTTTAAGTCAAGTGGAATTAAAAAAAATGGCCAATACAGGCACTGGACAACAAACTTCTGCTAAATCCTGATGTCATCTTGTAACGCCAGACAGCACGTGGCCCAGGATCTATGCCCAGTGCACGTGTTAGCAGTTGAAAGGCAGAGAAAAGCTTAATTCGTCCCTGGGTGGGCTCGAACCACCAACCTTTCGGTTAACAGCCGAATGCGCTAACCAATTGCGCCACAGAGACTTCAAAAGCAGCCCAACTGTAGTAGAAATGCTGAACTTTGTCTCAATAGGTATGCTCGAAGAATCCAATTGTCCAATTGAAAGCTGCCGAAAAGAGAGAGAGAAACGCCCAACATGGGGCTCGAACCCACGACCCTGAGATTAAGAGTCTCATGCTTTTT
This sequence comes from Danio aesculapii, assembly GCF_903798145.1. Classification (NCBI taxonomy): domain Eukaryota; kingdom Metazoa; phylum Chordata; class Actinopteri; order Cypriniformes; family Danionidae; genus Danio; species Danio aesculapii. Next base: position 5,213,478 of record NC_079438.1, on the reverse strand, counting down.
TTTTAATTTTTTTTTTTATTTTATATCAAAAATTAAAAACAATTACATTCAGGTAATAATACATGTAGATTATATAAAGCCATTTGAACATATATATTCCCACATAAAAAGTCTTTTTCAAATACATCAATCTTGTCATTCGTGTTACAATAATAGAAAAGAGCATTAAGCAGTACAGACATTTTTCTTTCAAACAATTTACACACAGATATTTTGCCATTCTTTTGTTTAACAATATTCCTTCTATTCCATATCACAATTCTTGCAACTGTTAAAATGAAATTAATGAACCTTGTATTTTTACCTTCTGTTTTACAACCAAATAAAAATAATGTTTCCCATTCCTCATTAACAACCTGTTTTTCAATCCCCATTTCATTTATCATTTCTTTAATTTTTCCAATAAAACATTCTAACTCTTTGCATTTGAAAAACAAATGTAGTGTACCTTCATCTTCTTTATTACAAACTTTACATCTTGCATCATTTGCCAAACCTATTTTACACAATCTCATTTCGCTTAATAAACAGTTTTGCCTTAAAATGTAATCAAAATTCTCTAAAACTGGACTTTTCCACCAAGCTCTCAAATTTTCCCATATTTCCTTTGTTTCTATATTGGGATATAATCTTTTCCAGTACTCTTCTGCTTTGGGTGTAACAAACACGTCTTTACATAAGCATGAATAAAACATCTTCAGTATACCATCTTTGAAAGCATATTGATTTTCTTTAAAGTTAAACACCCTTCCTTCATCGCTGTGCATATCCAAATTATTTTCTATCATTTCTTTCCATTCTTTTGGTATATTGTTTTTCAAGTTGTTCAATTGATTTTCAATAACTCCTTAGTTTCGTTTTCATAGTTTTCTAATATTGCATCTTTTATTACTTGCACCTGTACATAACCAGGTATCACTTCATTTAAGATATCTTTAATTTGCTTTATTCCTGCATAATACCATTTCTTATAAAAAATAGTGTTATTCCCTTTTTTAATGTAATCATTTAAAAACAGCGGTTGCTTTAAAATCTCTTCTTTACTAAATGTACAATCAATATGCTTTCTAAAATCTCCCCATGCCTTGATAACTTCTTTATAGAATTCTGGAATCCCATTCATCATATTCTCTTTGGGCTTCATCCATAATATATATTCTTGCATTTCCCCACATTTATTTAAAAAATATGTCATCGCATCTTTCCATACGTGTTTTTCTTATTTCCAGTATTTATTTACAGTTTTTATTCTTATGCTTTTCATTCTGATGAGTGGATCGATTAAACCTAACCCCCCTTCTTCTACTTTACCAATTATGGTATCATAAGCTATCTTGGAAGGTTTCCCGTCCCATATAAAATCTAAAACAATAGCTTTTATCTTCTTATAAACACTCATTGGCAAACTCACTGTACCTAAAACATACCACATTTTAGATAAAAATAAGGAATTTAAAACTAAAACTTTCCCCTTTAAAAACAAACCTCTTCATTTCCAGAAATGTAATCTTTTTTCCATTCCTTTTAAAACTTCCTCCCACACTAAATCCCTTGTTTCATTTTCATTTTCACCAACCCTTATACCTAAAATCTTCATATTGGTTTTCTCCTCTTTAAATTGGATTTTTTCTGGTAAAACCTTTGTTTTTCCTATTCTCATGTATTTCGTTTTTTCCTTATTAATTTTTGCTCCTGTTCCTTTACAATATCTGTTTAAAATTTCCTCTGCTTTCTCAATACTTTTAATATCTTTTACTATTAAAGTGGTATCATCAGCATATTGAAATATTTTTTGTTCTAACTCTGTTCCTTTTATACATAATCCTCGTATTTGCTTTTCATTATCAATTGCTAACCCCAATGTTTCAGATACAAGTGTGTATAGTAGTGCTGACATTGGAAACCCTTGTCTTATCGATCTTGTTACTTTAAAATCTTTAGTTAAAAAACCATTTACTTTTATACAGCTTGTTATATCTGCATATAAACATTTTATCCATTGTAAATATCTTTTTCCAAAACCAAATCTCTCCATTACATTCATCATATATTTGTGTTCCACTCTATCAAAAGCTGAATCCAAATCTACACTAATTATATATCCTGTTTCTTTTTCCTCTCTCATATACCAGATTATGTCTCTTATATTGTTTATGACATCCGTTATGTCTCTTTTTAGAACCGCATATGCTTGATTTGTTTGGATTATGTTTGGTACAACTACTTTCAATCTGTTAGCTAAGACTTTCGCTAAAATTTTATAGTCTGTGTTCAGCATACTTAAGGGTCGATAATTTTTTAAGTCTTCCTTGTCTCCATTTCTTTTATAAATCATTTTAACCATTCCTTTTTTCATACTATTAGTTAACTCCCCTTTTTCATAAATATCACTGTATATTCTATTTAAAATAGGACTTAAAACATTTTTAAAAACTTTATAAAACTCAACTGGTAGTCCATCTATTCCTGGACTTTTCCCATTTCTCAACTGATCAATAGCTGTTTCTATTTCTAAATCTGTTATCTCACTCTCGCACATTTCCTCGTCCTCTTTATTTAATTTTACTGTTATTTTTTCTAATAAGAAATTTTCATCATTTAAAACTACTCCATTTTCTGTAAATAATTCCTTATAAAATCGTCTAGTTTCCTTTAAAATTCCCTCTTTGTCCTCTACAGTTTTCCCATCTTGTGTTTTTATACATTTGATTATAGCTGCTCTCTGTCTTGTTTTTTCTAATTCATAAAAGTATTTTGTACTTCTTTCTCCTTCTACAATGTCTTTAGCTCTGCTTCTAATAATTACTCCCTTACACTTTTCTTCTGCGATTCTCTTCAGCTTTTCCTGTAATTCTATTATTTTGTTAACATTTATCCCATTTACTTTACTCATTTCTTCATCCCATTCTTTTCTAATTTGATTTTCCTTGAATTTTTTTGCCTTTTGTCTTTTTTCTGCTATATTTATTGAGTATTCTTTTATTCTATTTTTTCAGATTATCCCACCATAAACTTGTTTCTGTTTCAAACATTTCATCATTCACACTATTGATTATTATATTTTCTATTTCCATTTTATACATTTCTATTTTGAACAACTCAGTGTTGAGTATCCACACTCCTGGTCCTTTTTCAATCTCATTAAAATTCATCGTTATCCATAAAAAATCATGATCACTCTCACTATAGGTTTCAATATAGGTTCAATGTTTAAGCCACTTTTAGATCTTAATTTTAAATACCAGGGTGGTATGGCCATAAGCGAGAGCAGACGTCAAGAGTTGGCTATTTGAAAAGAGGCGCAGCACCAGGAGCCGAGCGCAGCTCAGCTTGCATTGACACAGCACCAACAGAAACAACGCCCTTGTCCCCTCAATTGTTTACCTGTGTTTTTTTTGTCCCACCCCTCCCAAATAAGATGAATGTGAGAAAAGACACCAGCAGCAGACCTGTGACACGGGGAAGTGTATTAGATGCCAAATGAAGGAACTCAAAGAGCTTACAGCACCTGGTATTCCCAGGCGGTCTCCCATCCAAGTACTAACCAGACCGACAGAAACAAAGCCCTTTACCCCTCAATAGTTTACCTGTTTTTTTTTTTTTTCGGTTTCTGCTCCGGGGCACCGACAGCTCTTGCTAGGTTAAACCAGCCAAGTCAGGGTACTCACTTCCCCCGAATGGAATCAGGGGAAGTGGGTACAATGACTTAGCTGGTTCCAGAGATCAGAGAGGAATTCAGAGTTTTTTTTTGTTTTTTTTTTTCGTATTTTGGGAAGTGTATCAGCTGCCAAATTAAGGAATTCAAAAAGCTTTAAGCACCTGGTAATCCCAGGGGGTCTCTCATTCAAGAACTAACCAGGAATCAAACCCAGTCCACAGCAATGAGAGCACCAAATCCTAACCACTAGACCACCAGGGACGGGAGAGCAGATACTTGCCCTCAAGCCTTGCTGTGGGTCTCCACACAAGTATGCTGCAGCTGCTCTGACAAAAATAAATCCAATGCTTGTAACCTCCTCCTGGAGAGGAGAAAGTCTCAGACCCTGGATCACAGTTCTTCTATGGAGGGACTGTCACATGCTCCTATCGACACCACAACTTGCCATAATAACAAAGCACAGCATGCGTTGAATGAACTCCGTATTGACAGAGCTGTGTCCTTATTACAAGCAACAAGCTAATGATGACAAGATAAGGAGATAGGGCCAGTGGTGCAGCGGATAATGCGTCTGACTATGAATCAGAAGACTCTAGATTTGACTCCTGGCTTGCTTGTTTTGGTCTTTTTGCTTTGCCGACAGCCAGTGCACTGCGGTCGCCTTTCGCCCCCCACTGGAGCTGTTCAGTTCCACACTGGAGTGAGTCAAGTTTAAGTGGCCGCCAGCACAGAGCCCGTGGGGTGCTCTCCTGGTTTCAAAGGATGCCCCAACTGCAGTTTTTTAATGACGTCTACTACAGCTACACCAACCGTAAACCCAGCCTACTTGTTGCAAAAGTCCATACAACTTAGAAGTCACCCAGCAAACTTGCCGTGTAATCTCTTCCACTTTTAATTCTCTGAGCCCCAATCGCTGATTTTTATTAACGTCCTTTACAGCTACACCAATCGTAAACCCAGCCTTCTTGTTGCAAAAGTCCCTACAACTTAGAAGTCACCCAGCCAACTTGCAGCGTAATCTCTTCCACTTGTAAGTCTCTGAGCTGCAGCAATACCTAAGTGCTCTGATAAAACATGCATAAAAGAAAGTATGGCTTTTAACCCCCTCTTGAAGAGAAGAGAGTCTCCGATCCTGGATCTCAGGTCTTCTGTGGAGGGACTGTCAGGAATCCTGGAAGAGCATCTTATCCACACAACGTCTTGCCATAAAACAAAGCAGAATGTGTCGTGACGGAACTCCAGGTTGACAGAGCCTTGTCCTTGTTTCAAACAATGTGCTAACAAGGTGCTGAACAGAGTGCCATTGGCACAAAGCATAACGCTTATGACTACGGATCAGAGGATTCTAGCTTACGGAAACCATGAGCCTGTGTATGAGAGAGTGCCTAAATGTATGAGTGGTACTTGTGCAAGAGGGGCAGTGAAGTGCGCACGATCAGAAAGAACTGAAGTTTGTGCAAAGTTTGATTCCTGGTTTTCACCCAGTTGGCCTGGGTTCGACTCCTGGTCTGGGAAGCCTTAAGCATTTTTGCCACTGCCCTTTTTGCCTAGCAGTCGGACTGCAGCAACATTAAGGGAGTGGGCTTGTGTGGGAATCTCATAAGCCTTTGATAGCTCAGTTGGCAGAGAAGAGTACTGAAGGTGTGTTGTTGGCAATCCTTAGGTTGCTGGTTCGACTCTGGCTTGAAGAAGGTCTTTTGCCCTTTCATGCCTGTGCAGTTCACATATATATTCATAGCTAGAGCTTAAAGTTCACCATAGAGGTGAAAAGGAAGTTCCCTGAACAGGAATCGAACCCAGGCCACGGCGGTGAAAGTGCCGAACCCGTAACCTCTAGACCACCAGAGAAGGTTTTGCAAAAACTTGCCCTCAAGCCTAGCTGTGGGCCTCCACGCAAGTATGCTGCAGCTGCTCTGACAAAGATAAATCAAATGCTTGTAACCTCCTCCTGGAGAGGAGACAGTCTCAGACCCTGCATCACAGTTCTTCTAGGGAGGGACTGTCACATGCACTGTAAGAGCATCCCATCGACACCACAACTTGCCATAATAGCAAGCACAGCTTGCGTTGAATGAACTGCATGTTGACAGAGCTGACAAGATGACAAGATAAGCAGACAGGGCCAGTGGTGCAATGGATAATGTGCCTGACTATGGATCAGAAGATTCTAGGTTCGACTCCTGGCTGGCTCGCTTTGGTCTTTTTGTTTTGATGTCAGCCAGTACACTGCGGTCGCCTTTCCCCCCCGCTGGAGCTGTTCAGTTCCACTCTGGAGTGAATCGAGTTTCTGGGGCCGCCAGCACAGAGCCCGTGGGGTGCTCCCCTGGTTTCAAAGGCTGCCCCTACTGCTGATTTTTATTAACGTCTACTACAGCTACACCAACCGTAAACCAAGCCTACTTATTGCAAATGTCCCTACCACTTAGAAGTCACCCAGCCAACTTGCAGCGTAATCTCTTCCACTTGTAAGTCTCTGAGCTGCAGCATTACCTAAGCGCTCTGATAAAACATGCATAAAATAAACTATGGCTTTTAACCTCCTTTTGGAGAGGAGAGAGTCTCCGACCCTGGATCTCAGGTCTTCTATGGAGGGACTGTCAGGAATCCTGTAAGAGCATCCCATCCACAAAACCTCTTGCCATAAAAACAAAGCAGAATGTGTGGTGACGGAACTCCAGGTTGACAGAGCCTTGTCCTTGTTTCAAACAATGTGCTAACAAGGTGCTGAACAGAGTGCTAGTGGCACAAAGGATAACGCTAATGACTATGCATCAGAGGATTCTAGCTTACGGAAACCATGAGACTGTGTATGAGAGCGTGCGTAAATGTATGAGTAGTACTTGTGCAAGAGAGGCAGTGAAGTGTGCATGATCAGAAAGAACTGAAGTTTGTGCCAAGACTGGCCCTCACAAGTGACAGCTCCCATATGGTCTAGCAGTCAGGATTCCTGGTTTTCACCCAGGCGGCCCGGGTTTGACTCCCGGTATGGGAAGGCTTGAGTGTTTTTGCTTCTGCCCTTTTTGGCCTGCAGCAACCTTAAGGGGATGGGCTTGTGCTCGACTATCATAAGCCTTCGATAGCTCAGTCGGTAGAGCGGAGGATGGTAGGTGGGATTTTGGCAATCCTTAGGTCGCTGCTTCGACTCCGGCTCGAAGGAGATCTTTTGCGCTCAGAGCTGCTTTCATGCCTGTGCAGTTCGATTATATTTTAGTCGCTAGAACTCAAAGTTCACCATAGAGGTGAAAAGGAAGTTCCCTGACTGGGAATCGAACCCGGCAGTGAGAGCGCCAAATCCTGTCCACTAGACCATCAGGGAAGGGCCAGCAGAAACTTGCCCCTGGCTTTCTTTGGTCTTTTTGCTGTGCTGTCAGTCAGTGCACTGCGGTCGCCTTTCCCCCTCGCTGGAGCTGTTCAGTTGCACTCTGGAGTGAATCGAGTTTCTGGGGCTGCCAGCACAGAGCCCGTGGGGTGCTCCCCTGGTTTCAAAGGCTGCCCCAACTGCTGATTTTTATTAACGTCTACTACAGCTACACCAACCGTAAACCAAGCCTACCTGTTGCAAATGTCCCTACCACTTAGAAGTCACCCAGCCAACTTGCAGCGTAATCTCTTCCACTTGTAAGTCTCTGAGCTGCAGCAATACCTAAGCGCTCTGATAAAACATGCATAAAAGAAACTATGGCTTTTAACCTCCTTTTGGAGAGGAGAGAGTCTCCGACCCTGGATCTCAGGTCTTCTATGAAGGGACTGTCAGGAATCCTGTAAGAGCATCCCATCCACACAACCTCTTGCCATAAAAACAAAGCAGAATGTGTGGTGACGGAACTCCAGGTTGACAGAGCCTTGTCCTTGTTTCAAACAATGTGCTAACAAGGTGCTGAACAAAGTGCCAGTGGCACAAAAGATAACGCTAATGACTATGCATCAGAGGATTCTAGCTTACGGAAACCATGAGACTGTGTATGAGAGCGTGCGTAAATGTATGAGTGGTACTTGTGCAAGAGAGGCAGTGAAGTGTGCACGATCAGAAAGAACTGAAGTTTGTGCCAAGACTGGCCCTCACAAGTGGCAGCTCCCATTTGGTCTAGCGGTCAGGATTCCTGGTTTTCACCCAGGCGACCCGGGTTCGACTCCCGGTATGGGAAAGCTTGAGTGTTTTTGCTTCTGCCCTTTTTGGCCTGCAGCAACCTTAAGGGGATGGGCTTGTGCTTGACTGTCATAAGCCTTCGATAGCTCAGTTGGTAGAGCGGAGGATGGTAGGTGGGATTTTGGCAATCCTTAAGTCGCTGCTTCGACTCCGGCTCGAAGGAGATCTTTTGCGCTCAGAGCTGCTTTCATGCCTGTGCAGTTCGATTATATTTTAGTCGCTAGAACTCAAAGTTCACCATAGAGGTGAAAAGGAAGTTCCCTGACTGGGAATCGAACCCGGCAGTGAGAGTGCCAAATCCTTTCCACTAGACCATCAGGGAAGGGCCAGCAGAAACTTGCCCCTGGCTTTCTTTGGTCTTTTTGCTGTGCTGTCAGTCAGTGCACTGCGGTCGCCTTTCCCCCTCGCTGGAGCTGTTCAGTTGCACTCTGGAGTGAATCGAGTTTCTGGGGCCGCCAGCACAGAGCCCGTGGGGTGCTCCCCTGGTTTCAAAGGCTGCCCCAACTGCTGATTTTTATTAACGTCTACTACAGCTACACCAACCGTAAACCAAGCCTACTTGTTGCAAATGTCCCTACCACTTAGAAGTCACCCAGCCAACTTGCAGCGTAATCTCTTCCACTTGAAAGTCTCTGAGCTGCAGCAATACCTAAGCGCTCTGATAAAACATGCATAAAAGAAACTATGGCTTTTAACCTCCTTTTGGAGAGGAGAGAGTCTCCGGCCCTGGATCTCAGGTCTTCTATGGAGGGACTGTCTGGAATCCTGTAAGAGCATCCCATCCACACAACCTCTTGCCATAAAAACAAAGCAGAATGTGTGGTGACGGAACTCCAGGTTGACAGAGCCTTGTCCTTGTTTCAAACAATGTGCTAACAAGGTGCTGAACAGAGTGCCAGTGGCACAAAGGATAACGCTAATGACTATGCATCAGAGGATTCTAGCTTACGGAAACCATGAGACTGTGTATGAGAGCGTGCGTAAATGTATGAGTAGTACTTGTGCAAGAGAGGCAGTGAAGTGTGCACGATCAGAAAGAACTGAAGTTTGTGCCAAGACTGGCCATCACAAGTGGCAGCTCCCATATGGTCTAGCGGTCAGGATTCCTGGTTTTCACCCAGGCGGCCCGGGTTCGACTCCCGGTATGGGAAGGCTTGAGTGTTTTTGCTTCTGCCCTTTTTGGCCTGCAGCAACCTTAAGGGGATGGGCTTGTGCTCGACTATCATAAGCCTTCGATAGCTCAGTTGGTAGAGCGGAGGATGGTAGGTGGGATTTTGGCAATCCTTAGGTCGCTGCTTCGACTCCGGCTCGAAGGAGATCTTTTGCGCTCAGAGCTGCTTTCATGCCTGTGCAGTTCGATTATATTTTAGTCGCTAGAACTCAAAGTTCACCATAGAGGTGAAAAGGAAGTTCCCTGACTGGGAATCGAACCCGGCAGTGAGAGCGCCAAATCCTGTCCACTAGACCATCAGGGAAGGGCCAGCAGAAACTTGCCCCTGGCTTTCTTTGGTCTTTTTGCTGTGCTGTCAGTCAGTGCACTGCGGTCGCCTTTCCCCCTCGCTGGAGCTGTTCAGTTGCACTCTGGAGTGAATCGAGTTTCTGGGGCCGCCAGCACAGAGCCCGTGGGGTGCTCCCCTGGTTTCAAAGGCTGCCCCAACTGCTGATTTTTATTAACGTCTACTACAGCTACACCAACCGTAAACCAAGCCTACTTGTTGAAAATGTCCCTACCACTTAGAAGTCACCCAGCCAACTTGCAGCGTAATCTCTTCCACTTGTAAGTCTCTGAGCTGCAGCAATACCTAAGCGCTCTGATAAAACATGCATAAAAGAAACTATGGCTTTTAACCTCCTTTTGGAGAGGAGAGAGTCTCCGACCCTGGATCTCAGGTCTTCTATGGAGGGACTGTCAGGAATCCTGTAAGAGCATCCCATCCACACAACCTCTTGCCATAAAAACAAAGCAGAATATGTGGTGACGGAACTCCAGGTTGACAGAGCCTTGTCCTTGTTTCAAACAATGTGCTAACAAGGTGCTGAACAGAGTGCCAGTGGCACAAATGATAACGCTAATGACTATGCATCAGAGGATTCTAGCTTACGGAAACCATGAGACTGTGTATGAGAGAGTGCGTAAATGTATGAGTGGTACTTGTGCAAGAGAGGCAGTGAAGTGCGCACGATCAGAAAGAACTGAAGTTTGTGCAAAGTTTGATTCCTGGTTTTTACCCAGTTGGCCTGGGTTCGACTCCTGGTCTGGGAAGCCTTGAGCATTTTTGCCACTGCCCTTTTTGCCTAGCAGTCAGACTGCAGCAACATTAAGGGGGTGGGCTTGTGTGGGAATCTCATACGCCTTTGATAGCTCAGTTGGTAGAGAGGAGTACTGAAGGTGTGTTGTTGGCAATCCTTAGGTTGCTGGTTCGACTCTAGCTTGAAGAAGGTCTTTTGCCCTTTCATGGCTTAAAGTTCACCATAGAGGTGAAAAGGAAGTTCCCTGACAGGGAATCGAACCCGGGCCACGGCGGTGAGAGCGCTGAATCCTGACCACTAGACCATCAGGGAAGGGCCAGCAGAAAAATTGGCCCTGGCTTTCTTTGGTCTTTTTGCTGTGCTGTCAGTCAGTGCACTGCGGTCGACTTTCCCCCCCGCTGGAGCTGTTCAGTTCCATTCTGGAGTGAATCGAGTTTCTGGGGCCGCCTGCACAGAGCCCTGAACAGAGTGCCAGTGGCACAAAGGATAACGCTAATGACTATGCATCAGAGGATTCTAGCTTACGGAAACCATGAGACTGTGTATGAGAGCTTGCGTAAATGTATGAGTGGTACTAGATCAAGAGGGGCAGTGAAGTGTGCACGATCAGAAAGAACTGAAGTTTGTGCCAAGACTGGCCCTCTTGTGCCAAGACTGCGGTCGCCTTTCCCCCTCGCTGGAGCTGTTCAGTTGCACTCTGGAGTAAATCGAGTTTCTGGGGCCGCCAGCACAGAGCCTGTGGGGTGCTCCCCTGGTTTCAAAGGCTGCCCCATCTGCTGATTTTTATAATCGTCTACTACAGCTACACCAACCGTAAACCAAGCCTACTTGTTGAAAAAGTCCCTACCAGGCCAACCCTGCTTTGCTTCTGAGTTCAGGTGAGATCAGGCATTGCCAGGGTGGTATGGCCGTAAGCGAGAGCAGCCGTCAAGAGTTGGCTATTTAAAAATAGGCGCAGCACCAGAAGCCGAGCGCAGCTCAGCTTGCCTTTACACAGCACCGACAGAAACAACACCCTTGACCCCTCAATAGTTTACCTGTTTATGTTTTTTTTTCTGTTTCTGCTCTGGGGCACCAACAGCTCTTGCTAGGTTAAACCAGCCAAGTCAGTGTACTCACTTGCCCCTGAATGGAATCAGGGGAAGTGGGTACAATGACTTACCTGGTTCCAGAGATCAGTGAGGAATTTCAGTTTTGTTTTTTTTTGGATTTTAGGAAGTGTATTAGCTGCCAAATGAAGAAATTCAAAAAGCTTACAGCACCTGGTATTCCCAGGCGGTCTCCCATCCAAGTACTAACCAGGCCCAACCCTGCTTTGCTTGCGAGTTCAGATGAGATCAGGCATTGCTTTTTTTTTTTTTTTTTATAATTTTCAAATACAATAAAACAATACATTGAGTGACTTTTCAAACATCAGAAATAAAAAATAATTATGTATGATACATTCATTTGTATTTGTCCTACATCCAGGTAACACCATTCACATTAAACTCTAACATTGTATTTTGTTCAACAAACATTTTTATAAATTCATCTTCTTTGTCATTTAATAAAAATTTTTCCCTTAATAACCTAAATGACGTTTCCATTTTGTTTTTAAATAAAATCCATACATCTACTTTTCTTTTTTCAAATTTTGCAATATTCCTTCTTTGCCATATTACATTCTTCGCAATTATTATATATAAATTAAAAACAGTCATATTACAACCGTTAACCTTGTAACCAAATAAAAACATTTTCTCCCATTCCTTTTGAGTCATGTTCTCAACTGGTTTTACAAAAGCCATTTCTCTAAAACACAAATAAAAATCTTTTACTTTACAGTCAATAAAAATCTTGTTCTCTCCATTTTTCTTTTTAAAAAACAAATCAGTCATGTCTCCATTTTCTCCCTTTTCGTTTTGTTCAATTCTTTCAACCCATTCATGTGGTATTGCTCTTTTTAAATCCTCAAACTGTTTTACAAGTGTTCCTTTCCCTACATTCACTTCATTTGGAAGATAGCCATTTATCACCTCATAGAGCAGATCCTTTACTTGCCTAATTCCAGCTTGCCACCATTTTTTATAATATATTACATTTTCATCTTTCGTGATGTTCAGGTTTAAAAACAAAGGTTGTTCTAACAGCTGGTTTCTTCCTTTAGGTACAATAATCATATTTTCTAAAAAGTTTCCCCAAGCTTCTAAAACCTCTTCATAAAATGTTGGTATACCTGTCCACATTTCTTTTTTTGTTTTCATACATAATACACTACATCCCTTATTTACTCCACCACATTTCTTTAAAAAGTAATCCATGACATTTTTCCACACTTCTTTACTCTTAACATCTACAAAACATTTGACCAATTTCACCCTTAATGTTTTCATCCTTAAAAGTGGGTCTAAAAGCCCAAGTCCCCCATCTTCTTTTCCTCCAATCAACGTGTCATATGATATTTTTGCTCTTCCTTTTCCCCATAAGAAATCTAAAACACATTTTTTAATTCTTTTATAGTATTCACAAGGCAATGGGGTAACACTCAGCACATACCACATTTTTGAGAGCATTAGAGAATTAATCAATAAAACCTTTCCCTTCAATGTCAGGTTTCTCAATTTCCAATATCTCAATCTAATTTCAACCCCTTTTAAAACTCCCTCCCAATTAAAATGATCCGCTTTATTAAAATCCAAACCAACCCAAATGCCTAAAATCTTTATATGCTCATACTCTTCCTTAAAATGTATGTGCTGAGGTAAAACATCTGCCCTTCCAATCCTCATACACACACTCTTTTCAACATTAACCTTAGCTCCCGTCCCCTTACAATACCTATTTAAAATTCCCATTGCCTTTGTTACACTTTGAATGTCTTCAACCAACAAGGTTGTGTCATCTGCATACTGGTAAACTGGCTCATGTTCAGTTCTTTCTTCTATTTGTATTCCTTTTATTCCATTGACTGCTTTTATTGCTAGTCCCAATGGTTCAGCTACTAATGTGTACAGTAGTGCAGATAGTGGACATCCTTGTCTTATAGACCTTGTTGGTTGAAAACATTCCGTTAAAAAACCATTGCATTTAATACATGTTAAAATATTATAATAAAAAATGTTGATCCATTTCCTAAAATTCTCCCCAAATCCAAATTTTTTAATCACTTCAAACAAATAGTCATGTTCCACTCTATCAAATGCTTTCTCTAAATCCAAACTAATTAAATATCCACTCACATTTTTCTCCTGCATATACAATAATGTATCTCTTATATTTTGAACTGTGTCTAATATGTCCTTCCCCTTGACTCCATATGCCTGTGTGGTGCTAATAATTTTAGGTAAAACTTTCCTTAATCTGTTTGCTAAAACCTTTGCTAAAATTTTAAAATCTGTATTTAACATTGTTAAGGGCCTATAATTCTTCAGATCTAAAGGACTTCCTCTTCTTTTGTATATCATTTTAATCATCCCTATCTTCATTCTTTCACTTAATTCTTCTTTTTTAAAAACATCATCATATGCTTCTTTTAAAACAGGTACTATCATGTCTCTAAAATTCTTATAAAACTCATTGGTTAACCCATCTATGCCTGGACTTCTCTCCGTAGTTAACTGTCTTATTGCTTCATCAATTTCTACTTCTGTTATCCCTGCATCACAGAAAACTTTATCTTTATCTGAAACTTTTAGTTTTATTTGATTTAAGAGAAACAGTTGATCATCCTGTGTAGTTCCTTGACTCTTAAAAATATCTTCATAGAAATTTTTAACAGCTATTAAAATTTCCTCAGTTCCTTGTTTTAATTCTCCATTTTTATTTAACACCTCTTTCATTAAGTCTGCTTTCTGTCTATTCTTTTCTAAGTTAAAGAAGAATTTTGTACTTCGATCTCCTTCAACAGTGTACTTTGCTTTGCTTCTAATTATAGCCCCTCTGCATTTTTCATTTTCCATCTCTTTTAGTTGTTCTTGTAAATATATTATTTTCCCAATATCTTCATTTTTATAAGTTTGCAGTCTTTTTATTTCGTCTTCTAATTCCTTTCTTATTTTCATTTCTTTATTATTTTTAACTCTTTTTACAATTTGACAATATTTTATCGAACATTTTTTCATGTCTAACTTCATATTGTCCCACCATATTCTTTTATCTTCTCTATACATTCTGTCCAATTTACTGTTTGCAATTATTTGTGTAATTTTTTCTTTGTATGTCTCATGTTTTAAAATTGTTGCGTTCAAAATCCATACACCTAATCCCCTTTCAACTTTTGCACAATCTAATTTCACACAAAAAAACGAATGATCACTAAAACTGACTTTTTTGTAAAATAAACTTTTGATAAAAACCTTCATTTCTACATTACATAACATATAATCAATCCTACTTAACTTCAGCTCATGTAAAACCAGTTGCATTCTTGAAAATTCCCTCTTTGTCTTGTTTTTCTCTCTCCACACATCTATTAAATTGCATTCTGTCATCATTTTCAGTAGCTCCTCCCTCCCCTTGTCTTTTCTATATACCATCTTACTCCCCAGATCTAATTCTGTAAAAACAGTATTAAAATCTCCAATTACAATAACATTCTGCCATTTTTTACATTTATACTAACGTTTTTAAAGAAGTTCACTTTTTCACTTTCTTCATTGGGTGCATGAATATTATAAATGATGAAATGATCTTCTCCTTTTTCTAATTTCATCGCCATGCTTTTCCCAACTCCATCCTCAAATATGACTTTTTCTTTTTCATATGTACCTCTTTTTATTAAAATCGCTACTCCACAACCCAGTTTATCCTCTCCATTGTTAAAATATATTTGACCATCCCATTTACTTTGAACCATTTTAACACTTTCATTTTTCCAATTTGTTTCTTGCAAAACAATCACATCAGCTTCTTTACATAACACCAACATTTTTTCAAATTTCTCCACATTCAATAAACCTCTTGCATTCCACGATAAAATGTTAAAAAACATGATAAAAGATATTAAAATATTAAAACCAACCATTATTTTTAGTCTCCTCCTCTACCTCTGCATACCCACTTTTTTCACTCAACCAACAGCCCCTTCCATAAAAAGAAACACACATTAAAAGCATATTAAAATAGATAAAATGGTTAAAAAACATTATTTCTCATCATCTTCTTCCAGTCCTCTTAATACTTCATACCTATTAACGTTTTTTACTCGCACCTTTGTCAACATCTTTTTTCTTGCACTGTCCACATTTGGTTTTACCTTTATTGTTCTTCTTCTTATTAGTCCTCTTTCCACTTTGTTCTTCTCTACATAATCTGTCCTTTGTTCTCCATCACTTTCCATTCCTTCAGCTTGATCAGTCTTACTTTGTTCATCGTTTTCCACCATATTTAAAAAGTTTTTAAAACTGTCAGTTATTTCCATTTGTGTCCACTGTTCTTGTTCTGATGTCTGTTTTTCTTCTTCTTCTTCTTCCCTTATAATGTTTGTTTTCTCCTCCATTACCTTTGTTCGTTGATTCTTCTCCTTTCTTGTTTCTTTCATGCACCTGTCCGTCTACTTGATCTTCTCCTCCTCCTTCCTCTCCTTCCATCCAACATTCACACTTGTTTAAAAATTGTTTACATTCTGGGCATTTGACAGTATTACAATTCCTTGCAAAGTGTCCCCTTTCTTCGCATTTGTAGCACTTAAAATCTGGGCAATCCATTAGCAAGTGTTCAGGGCTCATGCACAGCCTACAGGTCTTCACTTGATGGCTGTGCATTACCCTGAAGTACTGCGGCCCTTCTGCTGTTTCCAGCTTTGTGCTGTATGGCAATGATGCCACCTCCTTAGGGAATCTCACTTTTAGGAACCTTGTTCCGTCCTCAATGTCAGTGCCAGTGTAAACCCTTCTTTTTATTTTTGATATGGGATAAACTCCCCATCCTTCTAATTTTTCTAAAATTTCTCTATCATCAAGATAGACGGGCAGGTGCATGAAAGAAACAACATAATCCCTGTTTTGCAGCTTTTTGATTTCACAGTTCACTCCCTTAATCAACAGTCCATCAAGCAATTCCTCACATGTTTCCTCCTTCTCCATAGTTAGTTCAAACTCTTTTCCTTGCCTTGGTCTCAAAGCCAGAATTTTCCCTTGACCACACTTGTCTGTCACTGCTTTAATGATGTCCACAGCTCTTACCTCATTGACTTCTTCTGTGTTCACTATTACTGTTGCTTCTTTTAAATATTTTCTTCCACCAAGTTGGTTTTTTCCTTTGTCCAGCTCGTTGTTTGTTGTCCAGTCCATTGTCGTTAACCATTCTTGTTCCTCCGTCCAGTCCAGTTTCATTTGCCATGAGAGTCTCTGCATCCAGTCCAGTTTCGTTTGCCAAAAATCCGTCCATTTTATGCCCAGGAAAGAGCAAAAAACAAAAACAACAAACCACCCTCCAGTCAGCGGGATGCTGCTGTCAGGTGGTTTAAAAAACAAAAACACAAAATCAAACTCTAATTCAGTCCACAAAAACAAACACAAAACAAAAATACTAAAATGGAGGAGAGCCTTTCTCTCCAAACTGCAGCCGATCACTTCCTGTATCGCTCACTAGTGTCCTCTAGTGTTCCCAGGGTGGTATGGCCGTAAGCGAGAGCAGTCGTCAAGAGTTGGCTATTTAAAAACAGGTGCAGTACCAGGAGCCGAGAGCAACTCAGCTTGCCTGGACACAGCAGCCACAGAAACAATGCCCTTGTCACCTCAATTGT